>NW_026521054.1:511655-554155 GCF_023375685.1 Ictalurus furcatus | reverse complement strand
TGTACACTGGAGATACTGAGGTACACACACACACACACACACACACTGTACACTGGAGATACTGAGGTACACACACACACACACACACACACTGTACACTGGAGATACTGAGGTACACACACACACACACACACACACACACACACACACACACACACACACACACTCACTCACTCACACTGTACACTGGAGATACTGAGGTACACACACACACACACACACACACACACACACACACTGTACACTGGAGATACTGAGGTACACACACACACACACACACACACTGTACACTTGAGATACTGAGGTACACACACACACTGTACACTTGAGATACTGAGGTACACACACACACACACACACTGTACACTGGAGATACTGAGGTACACACACACACACACACACACACACACACACACTGTACACTGTACACTGGAGATACTGAGGTACACACACACACACACACACACACTCACTCACACTGTACACTGGAGATACTGAGGTACACACACACACACTGTACACTTGATACTGAGGTACACACACACACTGTACACTTGAGATACTGAGGTACACACACACACACACACACACACACACACTGTACACTTGAGATACTGAGGTACACACACACACACACACACACACACACTGTACACTTGAGATACTGAGGTACACACACACACACACTGTACACTTGAGATACTGAGGTACACACACACACACACACACACACTGTACACTGTACACTGGAGATACTGAGGTACACACACACACACACACACTCACTCACACTGTACACTGGAGATACTGAGGTACACACACACACTGTACACTTGATACTGAGGTACACACACACACTGTACACTTGAGATACTGAGGTACACACACACACACACACACACACACACTGTACACTGGAGATACTGAGGTACACACACACACACACACACACACACACACACACACACACACACACACACACACAGTTTCCCTCTGTGGTGATTGTAATTGTAGTGATGTGATATTGTCATTGTTGTGTGTGTGAGATGAGAGTAAATGTTATGTGTATAAAGATTTTGTGTAGTGGATGTTTTCAGAGCTAAAACTGAGTGTGTTAAGTGTGAGGAGGTTTTCTTTCTTGCAGGATGTGGAACTGCAGGATTACAGGTGAAGGTTGTGCTGCTCTGGCTTCTGCTCTGAGGTCAAACTCCTCATCACACCTGAGAGAACTGGATCTGTTCGGTAATAATCCAGGAGAATCAGGAGTGAAGCTGCTCTCTGATCTACTGAAGGATCCACACTGTAACCTGGAGACGCTACAGTGAGTTACTGACTTACTGTCTCTTTACTCTACTGTATCATGCTGAATAATGTGTGTGTGTGTGTTTATGCTGATGTTGTGTGTTTACACTGATGTTCTTCTCTGTCTTACAGCATTAAGTATAATAAACTCACCAGGACTGGCGTATGACAGGAGTCTCACCTCAAACCTCTTCTCCAGGATAAAGCAGTCTTGGTGAAGAGTTAGAACCCGTCCCACATTTCCAGCAGTTTGGGAGCTGAATCATTAAACTTAAAGGGGCAGAGCAGAAACAAAGTCAAGAACAGGCAGAAGGTCGTACACAGGAGAAATCAACACATGTAACCAAATATCTGCTGTACAAAGCAACGGCACCGATCTGCCCCGGGGATGGAGACTGACGAGGCTTAAGTACACGTCCGGAAATGTACAGCCAACTCATCCCAAAGCACGAGGCGGGAGCAGGTGTGTACGAGATGTGATCGTCCAATGGCAAGCAGGAACATGACGCATTGCAGTGGGCTGGGCTTAAAAGAGGAGGAGACAAGACACCCATCCCTCCCCCGACATAGACACACGAATGGAACACAGTACAAACAGAAATACAACTGAGGATGTAACAATGGCCAAGTATCAAATAAAATGTAAACTTGCATTGATGAAGTTAATGTTGTTAGTAAATGTTTATAAATTACCATGGTAACACAGAGCTCCAAGGTATAAAAATATGGAGTTTGTCATCAATCAAACAGTAACCAGTTTTAAAACCTAAAAAAGTTTACGTAGCAAAATTTAGCAAAGCGCTTTACAGTAAATTAAAATGTAAAATTTAACTAATGAAATGTTGTGCAGCACATGCTTATGTTAATGTTTGTTACATTATATGATCATATAAATAAATAAATACTCCCAAAGTCACCAGAACTGAAAGCTTTGGTTCTGTTAAACATTTAGAGATTGAGGTTGTGGTGAGTCAGTAGTTCACTCAGTATATCTGGGTAAGACACAGTGAACGACTCACTGCTGGCATTCATGAAGAAGTCATAAACTCCACTGGAATAATAAATAGGATCTAATAAAACCATGAGTGGAAATTATTGGTGTAAGTTTGTTAGGATAGACTTCCTCCAACCTGGAACTATATCCTCCAGTCCACGCGGTGGCGGTAACGCGCCTAACAGCTGCGTCTCCGACCAGTAGAAATCACAGAAGAAGAAAAAGCTGCAGCGGGTATCTCCTGAGCAGTTGAGTTATTACACCGAACTAATCATCTCCAGATTAAATTATTTCTGACAGTTAGGTTTGAACCAGTTTAAACATAAAAGCTGGTTATTTTGTCTGTGTTTGAGGAATTAAAACTCCGTTCTGTTTTTAAACCCGAGGTAAGTTAAACGGAAGCTGTGTGGCCGAATCCCAAATTGATGTCATTTCCGGTTTAAGTGCACTACATTAGGGATGAAATAATGACGGTCTACACCCTATGTAGTGCACTATTTAACTCATGAGGAGAGATTTGTAATTCTGTTTTAGCGGCACTATTTAAGTATAACCTTACTTTATCCTAAAATCCATTGTTTGCTCCCTGCTTATAGCAACTAAAATAAACAACAGTGAGTGTAAAAGTGTCTAAGTCATTTAGCAGCTAAAATAACTTTATATTTCTGTAATGTTTTTAATGTATAAACTGCTAAACTGAGGTGAAGTTGGGTTTATATTGGACATTCACTGCACATTCGAGCTTCTCTCTTCTATTTCTCAAGAAATAAACACAAAAAGGACAAAATGTGTGTGTGTGTGTAGCTGGCGAAGTCACTTTGTAAAGAAATACTACGCGCATGCGCACGTAAGCATTCACGTCAACATGTCCGCCATATTGATGAGGGAAAGACCGCGGAAAGTAAACGGAAGAGCTGTGGTTTTTCTGGATAATAATTTACATGATTTACCGGAGATGATAACGGCATCGTTTTCAAAAACTTGCCCTTTGAAACCCGTTTTCCAAAGTTTCCAGGCCCCGAAACGCCGTCGTCATGGAAACGAATCCAAACCGCATCAAAAGTTTTCGGTTTTTATTTGAAAACGTTGTGGTGTAAACGGCCCCTTAACAACTACAGCAAAATGCTGCTTTTATTGCTGAAGTCTTTCTGTAAACAAATAGAAATGAAATAGAATTTTTATGATTCACACTATATAACACTCCATTCTTCTTCTCAAACACAACTCTATTTTGAAAATATTCAAGATTTTTTTGTTAAAAAATCAATTTCATGATGCAGCTTATTATTAGAGCTGCAACTAACGATTATTTTCACAATCGATTAATTGGTCGATTATTTTTTCGATTAATCTGATGGGGGCGGGGCAAACTTTCAGTGCCTTTTTTTGTTTATTTAAAATAAAATCCACAAACTGAGTGTTACAAAAATAAATTCAGACTAAAACTTTACACAATTGTTTGTCCAAAACAGAAAGGAACCCAATACATACACACACACACACACACATATATATATATATATATATATATATATATATATATATATATAAAATTTAGGACTGTAGTTTAATTCAGTGCTTTTTGTGAATCCATAAAAAACATGCATAAATACTTATATATAATATAAATGTAAACTAACTAAATAAGATAAATATATAAACATTTATAAATAGTTAGATAGATAGCATTATTTTTTATGGATGCACAAAAAGCACAGAATTAACTCCAGTCCTAAATGAATAATAAAAACTCACTTTCACTGCACCTTGTGGTTTCTGTATCTCGGTGTCTTTAGACATTATTTTACTTTTGATCATAATATTTGAAGTAGACATTACAGATCTTACTCGCGCTACACTCTGTATCAGCGCGTCTACACCGCGCGTGACCAGCAACGCGGCCTCGTTACTAACACTTTATTTTCAGTGCTTTTTGAACTGTCTCTCAGCCCTAAATAGTTCCGCGGGATTTGTGTGGAATTGGGATGAACGTCTAGTTAAAGGGTTGATGTCTCGCTGGCGCAGTGATTTGTTCTTTAGGAGTGTTTTTCTCTTGAACAGCTCTCTGTGTGGAGACTTGAGGTAGTTCTGTAGTCACAGGTGCACAAATCAGTCACACAGCTCCAGCTCCACCTGCGCCTCTCGCAGGGAAACGGTTTCTGTGCACTGGCTCCGTCCCAAATCACCTTGTATGGAATCTCTATCTCTAGTGCACTAGGTGCGGTAGAGACTCCATTCGTTCAGACCGTGTGTAGTGTACCTAGATACGCAGTCGTGCAGGATTTGGGCACAGGCCACGCTAATGACACATCATCCATTTCAAGTCAAGTTGCTATTGTTAAACATTTCACTAAAACCTGTATGGAAACGTTGCTGTTCAGTTGTTCTATAAGCGCAATTTCAACCAAATACAGTGGAGTGTAAAAGTTTGTACCCCCTTTTGGTTTCTTTTGGACGGAAGGGTGTTAAATGTCCTAAACACTACAAAATTTGACTGTAAGTAGAAGTTAATTTTATTATCAGACTCAGATATCCATGATAATATTTTTAATACTGCTCATTAGTGTTAAATGACTTGATGATTTTGTGGTCAGTAAAGCGTTTTTGTGTTGATTTTGATGTATGTTTTGGATCACTGTCCTGCTGGAAGATCCAACCACGGCCCATTTTAATCTTTCTGGCAGAGGCAGTCAGGTTTTTATTTAATATCTGTTGATATTTGGTAGAGTCCATGATGCCATGTATCCTAGCAAAATGTCCCGGTCCTCTGGCAGAAAAACAGCCCCAAAACATTAAAGATCCGCCACCATATTTAACTGTGGGCATGAGGTACTTTTCCATATGGCTACCTCTCTGTGTGCTTCAAAACCACCTCTGGTGTTGATTACCAAAAAGCTCTATTTTGGTTTCATCTGACCATAGAACCCGATCCCATTTGAAGTTCCAGTAGTGTCTGACAAACTGAAGACACCTGAGTGTGTTTTTGGATGAGGGTAGAGGCTTTTTTCTTGAAACCCTTCCAAACAACTTGTGGTGATGTAGGTGACTTCAGATTGTAGTTTTGGAGACTTTCTGACCCCAAGACACAACTAACTCCTGCAGTTCTCCAGCTGTGATCCTTGGAGATGTTTTGTCCACTCGAACCGTCCTCTTCAGTGTGTTGAGATGATATGGACACACGTCCAATTCCAGGTTGATTCATAACATTTCCACTTGACTGGAACTTCTTAATTATTGCCCTGATGATGAAAATGAGCATTTTCAATGCTTGTGCTATTTTCTTATAGACACTTCCCATTTTGTGAAGCTCAATAACCTTTTGCTGCACATCACAGCTACAGTGGTGCTTGAAAGTTTGTGAACCCTTTAGAGTTTTGTATATTTCTACATAAATATACACAAGATTTTCAGACAAGTCCTAAAACTACACAAAGAGAACCCATTTAAACAAATGTGACACAAATTATACTTGGTCATTTATTTATTGCAGAAAATAATCCAATATTACATATCTGGGAGTGGCAAAAGTATGTGAATCTTTTGCCTTCAGTATCTGGTCTGACCCCCTTGTGCAGCAATAACTGCAACTAATCATTTACAGTAACTGTTGATTAGTCCTGCACATGGGCTTGGACATCAGTTTTGGCCATTCCAAACCAATAACTTTATTGTTCTTTAACCATTCTTTGTTTTGGGCCATTGTCTTATTGCATGCCCCACTTTCTCTTGATTCAGTTCAGTTCCTGGGTTCATTCTTGCCCTGCGGTTGGGGAACTCACCACTACATGAATTATAATCTTTCAGATAGCTTGGAGATTTAGTACGTGTAGAGAAGAGCCGCACGCCGCGGATGTGGAATCACTACGCGAGTCCCCCATCACACAAAGCCTCCCTGTATGCAGAGTTCATCATTTCCTTACATATTAGGGATGTCACAATACCAAAAATCTAGTCGTCGGTACCGATACCACCAAAAGTACACGATGCTCAATACCACGATGTGCTTTTTATTTAAAAAAAAAAAAGAGATTTAAAAAAAATTATAAAATTAAAAACTCCTGGAGGACATCCTCCTCTGGCTGATACTGGCAGAGAGAGAGAGAGGGATATTTTAGTTCAAACACTCTGACCATGACTAATAAGTGCTAAGGTGCACTCCTAAACGCACACACACCCCTTATACTCTGAATGCAAGCATTAGTTTAAATTCACTGATATGGTGGCAGGATTAAAAGATTTATTGAAAGCATGAACATGTGAATAATTATTAGTGACATGAGGCTACATTTAGCTGACAGGACACGGGCTGAATGGCGATGCATGGTGGTCCATTAGGAGGTAGTTTATAACATTGCAATGCGTTAGCGTTTAACAAATAACTGGATATCGCTAACATTACATGGAGCATAATGTCCGTAGTGTATGAATGGGTGTGTGAGTGTGTATGTGATTGTGCCCTGCGATGGACTGTCCAGGGTGTACCCCGCCTTGTGCCCGATGCTCCCTGGGATAGGCTCCAGGATGGATGGATATATATATATATATATATATATATATATATATATATATATATATAAATAGCTTAATTAAATATAAATTAAATGAGAAATTAAATAATGTTTAATTACTATGGGTTGCATTTAATATCAATTTGACATTAAGCATAGTTTGCTATTTCACTGAAAGCTATTAGCCTTTTTCCTAATAAGGATCACTTTTGTGTTAGTCTACTTTTAATTAGGACTCTTTATTGTTTTTAAGATATCTAAAAATAAATATTTTATGTTTGTTTATTTATCAATTAACCAACAGTATCATTGCTATTATTTTAATTCAGTTAACAGTGACCATGAGCAGAGAGCTTACATTTAACTGTTTATGACAAACTTCCTGATTAAAGTTTAAATAAAAAAGATTGGTATCTGGATCAGTATCATCTGTAAAAATCCTGACCGACGCATCCCTAATGAACACCATTAAACTAAAGCGCTCTGCATCTGACGGGTAAATGAACTCACCCAATCACATCCTATATGAGATTATTCAGATATCTACACAATACACACAGAGCGGTTCGAGAACTGACTCCAGCCCAGAACCATGACAGTGGAAATGTCTAATAGTGCAGCTTTAAATATATTTAAGAGGAGCAGACTTCAAACACTGAACATTGGGTTTATTGTATTTGTTTACAAGGTAAACAGGTTAACGGTTGTTTTGTGCATACAGTCTGTAAAATGAACTGAAAATATTAGATTTAGTTTATCAGAAGGTAAATTAATGTGTCATGGCTCACACTATGTTCCTAAATTCTGTCATAATTGACCAGCTCAAGTTTTCTCATGCCTACTTGTGTGTTGTATTGTGGCATGAGAGAACTTAATAAATGTGAAAGTGCAATAAAATATGTTATCACTAAAATCAATGAATAATCGTGATAATCGAGATCTCAGTATTAATCTAAATAATCGGGATTATCATTTTGGCCATAATCATGCATCCCTAGATGGCACTGATCCAGGACCTGATAGCAGCAAAAAAACGGTGGATCAGCTATCAGAGATAACAGAAATCAAATCATATAACTGATGCATGTAAAAGAGACGTGACTGTTCTTTCACTAGGATTGAATTCATTATATTCGTACTTTATGTATGGGTTTCTGTATGAAAGTTTAATGGTAAACGAGTGCTTCAGTTAAAATAATGAGCGTTGTAGATCTTAAAGAAAACAATATCGGATGGGTATCGGCTGATACTCAAGCTTTCCATTAAGGAAAATAAAAGCTAGTATCATGACACTTCTAGTAAATAAGTCAAATGAAACTGTTTTTATTTATTTATTTAATTTTTAAATTGAATGTTTAAGGATATTGCTGTTTGATTTTCTTTGTTAGTCGTTTCACCTTTTGTGATGTGACACACGCAGTGCAGTGCAGCTGCTTCTATGTGATTTTTGTCACAGTATATCCTTTTATGGGTCTAAGCATACGGCATAAGATAATTTCAGATTAACAGCCTCAATCTACAGATTACCATTACTTCTTGTTCTGAAGCACTCACTTTAAATCATGTGTGTAAGGTGGTTGTGATCCTGTCAACCAACTGTAAGGATAAATACGATTGCGTGAAGAAGTACCTGTGTGTGGACTGTCCCACTCCAAGCCAGTGTGTGGTGGCTCACACCCTCAGCAGACCTCAGACCCTCATGACCATAGCCCCAAAGATCTCCTTGCAGATGAACTGCAAGATGGAAGGAGAGCCGTGGAGCGTCGAGATCCCGGTACAGTTCTGTTTTTCAAGTAACTGAAATATATCCGGCATTGGGATTTCAACTACAACCAAAATCATCACTTAAAAGCATATCTGATCTTGTAACTGATCAACAGTGGCACCTCCTAACCCTGATGTTATTCTATTAAAACATTGTTTTAGTGACTTCTCCTGCTCTTTCAGTTGAAGCACCTGATGATGTTGGTATCGACTGCTACCACGACAGTGCCGCAGGAAAGAGATCCATCGGTGCACTGGTGGCCAGCCTCAACCCGGCCATGTCCAGGTACTTAAAGCATGACTTGTGTGGACTCTGTACACAGCTTTAAGAAGGGTTGTGTTTAATGAACTAGATTTTAGATTTGAACTTTTCCACCAGTCTTCAGAAGAGAGGGCATTACCCTTTGTGGTTTATCGTAACTTTAGGAGAGAGAAAAAGTACAATATCGTTCCTTTAATGAATAAAATGTTTAATTGTCAAATTGCTGAGGTATAAGGAATAAAAAGCATCAGGAAGACCTGTTTAGCTTCGTGGTGCGTCACATTACACCATCCTGTCGTTGTCTATCTTTCTGCATATAACAGCATGCTCATGGTTTCTTTATTTGTTGATATTTTTTAATCCCTCGTATATCTGCATATTGTTACTACTACAAACGATCAGTAAAGATTATGAATCCAACAAGAGTTTTTCAGCTCAGTGGTGGGAAATTTCAGAGACTTTTAACACTACTTCCTGCATCTCAGGATTCTTTACTCAGGCCTGAGCTGGTTCTCTTAATCTCACACACTGTTCTCTGTATTTCTAATTTCCTTCCAGTTGAAGGACAGAATCACAATTTTTTAGTCTTGAATCCTCTGAACGTTGTTTTCCTCGCTGCTACCCCCACCTTTATCTTCCTCATAAAGGGTCTGGGCCATGCTCTGTATGCTATGTGCTCTGTATGCTATGTGCCGCTGCTCTGTAACCATGAGAGCACCGTCCTTCTCTCAGGTGGTTTTCAAAGTGTGCAGGGTATGAAATGCACTCTGGGAGGAACATCATGCTCATAAATGACCTCGTTACACTGCAATCTCTTTGATTCCGACTTTACACTCAGGATGAAATACTCACACTGCAGTCTGACGGAACGTGGGAGAAAAAGCGAGCAATTTTAGAATTGTCGCTTCAGTTAAGAAGCACATTAAGACATGGCTTTTTGTTTTGATTTCTTTTCCTCAGCTGCGCTGAAGGCCTACTTCAAATACGATGAATGTTTGCCATCACGCATCGTGGTGTACCGAGACGGCGTGGGCGACGGCGTGCCGCTGAGCGTAGTCGACTACGAAGTGCCTCAGTTCACGCAGTCCACCAAGGCCATGGGTGAAGATTCCGCGTGAGACTCGACACATCTCGATAAAACAGATTTGACGCACGCTTTTTGGGTTTTCTCTCAGCCATCAGTGTTTCTGTGTACAGGCCCAAACTGACCGTGTTGGTGGTGAAGAAACGCATCTCTTCCAGATTCTTCGCTCTCCTCGACGCCAGACTGAGCAACCCTCCTCCCGGAACAGTCATCGATGCCGAAGTCACGTGACCCGAGTGGTGTGTTCAGGCATAGTTCATCGATCTTTTTCTCTTTCACTGGTGGTCTTTCTGATCGCAGCTTCAGGTTGCGTTCGGTGTGTTTTAAACGCTGATGGCTTGATTGGTCAGGTACGACTTCTTCATCGTGAGTCACAAAGTGCGCTTCGGCAGTGTGGCCCCCACTCACTACAACGTGGTGTACGACAGCAGTGGCCTCAAACCAGACCACATGCAGAGACTCACCTACAAACTCTGCCACATGTATTACAACTGGCAGGTAAAAGCCACACACACACACACACACGTTCATACGGGAGGAGGGTTGCTCAGTCAACGATTTTCATTATCAATTATTATCAACTATTATGGATTAGTTGTTGCAGCTCTATTTGCAACACATTATACTAAGAATTGTGTGGTATTTTAAGATGTTTGTTCAAGGTAATGCAGTTAATACCCATTGCAGTTCTTTATACTTCGGGTTATTACTCAGATTATAAATGTATTTGAGTGAGGACATTTATCACCTGTGTGCTTTTTCTGCATTGTTATTAGCATATGTACTGTATGATTTAGTAAAATAATCATTAGCCATTACGTTGTTATTCTGATTACTCTGGGTGTGTGTGTGAGTGAGTTCATGCTCTTGGGTGTGTGTGCTGTGTGCTGCACTTCCTCTTTTTGGTCAGGCCCTACGCCTTGCTGTAGTTAACTTTTAAGAGACACTGTCTATAAGGAAGAGAGCGTGACTCTGCTCTTTCCCTTATTCTCAATAAATTCTCATTCTCCATATTTTATTGCCCTTGTGTTTTATTTCTATCAAAAATCTTCTCCAACACTGATAACGATCGGTCTGATGAGACCTGAGCCAGGAGAGGACCGTTCCCTTAATGCCAACAACATTTTCTAATCTATCTAGCGCAGAGGTGCCCAAACTTTTTCCTGTGAAGGGCCAAGTTTGGCCCGCAGGCCCTAGTTTGGGGACCTCTGATCTAGCGTGTAGCGGAGCGTTGATTCGGTCGCCTGATTGAGTACTATCGGATCAGACGGTGATCCAAATCTAACTGATGTCTGTGCGAGGTTATTGATGAAGCTCGGTGCAGTAGCTGATGTGAAAGTACGTTTTATGCGGTGGCGAGGTGGAAATATGATCCATACGTATTATGAGTGAGATAAGAATGATCGGAGACAACTTCAGACTGTGGAAGTGTTACAATATTTTCTATATTTAATCCGTACGTATGAGGTCAAGAGTGTGACCACCATTATGAGTAGGCCCGATTACGTTCTGATTGACCTCTACTGAATCTAAGATGGACACAACCGCTGTTCTCAGAGGGTCTTCTGGGTTATCAAAATGAATATTAAAGTCTCAGACGATTAATGCTTTATCTACAGACACAACCAGGTTTGAGATAAAGTCAAATTCACTAAGAAATTCAGTATATGGCCCTGGGGGTCTGTAAATAATAATTAGAGGAATTGACTTATTTTTTGTGGCTACATAAGTTGTGCTGGTATAAAGAATTTCAAAAGAATTAAATTCATGATTAGGTTTTTGTGTGAAGACTAGATTTTGACTATGGATGAGACCAACACCTCCTCCTCTACCAGTTGAAGGAGGCTGATGTACATAACTGTATCCAGGAGGACTGGCTTCATTTAATGCTATGTACTCGTTTGGTTTAATCCAAGTTTCCGTTAAACACATTAAATTACATTCCTGATCAGTAATGATGTCGTTAACAATAAGAGCCTTAGACGCAAGAGATCTAATGTTTAATAGTCCTAGCTTCAGATTAAAGGTGCTGGATGTGCATTCAGTATGATCTAATTTAAGGTTAATTAGGTTACTAAAACAAACATTCTGAAATTGTCTATGTATTTGTATAGCTCGGGGAACAGACACAGTCTCTATAGAATGTACTACAGGTGTTGGACTATTAATTGAACATTGCTTATGATGAACGTTGTTATTGTAGAAGATGTGCTTACGGTAGACAGTCACTTGGAGTGTAGCGTCTTGGAGATGTTGTCAGACAGCAGTTCCGCTCCGAGGCTGCTTGGGTGCAGGCCATCAGGACGAAACAACCTAGGACGCTCCCAGAACAGATTCCAGTTATTAACAAACAGCAGATTCTGTTCATTACACTGTGAGGGAAATTACTCATTTTTACTTTGAAATAGTTTTGTTCTTGTTCTGTTTCATTCTCATGTGAGGATAACCACTCAGAAGGCCATGTGATGTCACTGAGATCAGAATGTTTATCTGCTTACAGAGACACAAACATGTTCTTCTGTTCAATGTTCGTCTAAACATCATCTAAGATCCTAAAACAAAGCCTGTGTGAACTGCCTCAAACTGCTTCTTATCGGTACACAGAATGATGTCATGCTCTGAGTTTCATATATATAGTAGTGGTTTAGTACAAGCACTTCAGAGCACTCTCATTATTCTGTCCTGCTTTATTCTATCCTGTATTAACCATCTGAGAGAGGGGGCGTCGCTGCAGGGGTCTCGGCTCAGGAGTATGGGGGCGCTCGCAGGTCTTTAGTTTATTTATCGAAAACATTGGATTTGGTGGCACAAGGATTGCCAGCACGTTTGCGTGCCACGGCTCGAGCTGCTCTCTTAGTGCAGATCACTGGGAAAATTGCTCTCACGCATTGATCTTACACTCATCACACCAGGTCACTTCTATTTTGAATTAGATCCACATGCAACACGACAGCTCATCAAAGAACAGGATATGAAGTTATTCTATGTGTCACCCAAAATTTTAATATTAAACCTATTAGTGTGTCTAATACACCAACTGTAGTGTTGTATTGCCTAATTAATTCTGTGGAGCCAGTCACTGAGAACACTCACGATTGCCTAGCCGAAATTCATATTTCCTCGAGCCAAAGTTTGAACTTTTTAGACGTTCCATCTGGAAGATTTTGTGAGCACCCTGTTCTGCCCAATTGGCCGAATTAAAAGCTATCACTACAGAGTGCGAACTGGTTACGGGTAGAATTGCTAATATATATATACTGACTCTGATTATGCCCATGGATTGTGTCATCTGTTTGGAGCTGTTTGAATGCAGTGAGGTTTTAGTAAAAGTGCTGGAACGCCACTTTAACATACCGAGCAAATAGTTTAATCGAATTCTGATTGTACCTACTGCACTTCTCACTGTATGAATTTCAGATGCACATGGTTTTAGCCAGTGCGCGAGGGGGAAGTTATGGGAAAAGATAAAACAGCAAGAGGACTGGTCTCTGGACTTACAGGCAATTATGGATAATTATTATTATTTTTTTAAACTTGCAGGCAATGGTGAATAATAATCTGAGTGTGAAATTTATGCTCAAAACAATGTCAGAAAGGGAAAATCAGTATCGATAGGGCTCATATCAATGCCAGCCGTTTAAGCACTTGGTGATAGACAGGTTTAGCAGATGGAGGGAGGCAATGCCATCAGCAGACTAAACTGCTGGAACAATGATTCAATTTTTAACCAGAGAGGTAATTCCTAGAGACGGCATACCATCTCAGATTAGCTCTGACAATGGCTCAGCATTCGTTTAAAAAACAGTGTTACAGTAACTGTGATTAAATTAAAATTTTGATGTGTTTATCACCCTCAGTCACAGGGAATAGTGGAAAAGGTAAGTGGTACCTTTAAGGCTAAGCTTAACGCAATTTGTGCTAACACTAAACTCGTTTCGGTAGATGCTCTACGTCTTGCACTAATGACCTATCGCATGCAGACTAACAGAAATATGCATCTAACACCGCATGAAATGCCTACGGGTCGATCCATGTCTGTGTCATACCTGAGAGGTCCTTATGAAGAACTGCCGCTGAAGTAATTACAGATGGGACTAAGAGCATATATGCAATAACTAACTGCTATGTATGAAGCTATCTATTCACAGGACCAGAGCTGGGGACCGAGAGAGGAGACAGAAGTTCCTTGTCCTGTGACTCCTGGAGAACAGGTGTACCTAGGGGTGTTCCAGCCCAGAAGGGAAGGGCCATACAAAGTGAGCACCTAGATTAAGACCTAGGAGAAAGGAGGATCAGCTGATCGAAGGGGACGATCCAGTGGTTGACATTGCAGAAGAAAGAACAAGACAAGACATGAGAGAGGGTCTAAATGAAGATAAGGGAGAATGGCAGTCTCAGGCGATGGCAAAGAAGAAGGTCTGTCAGGGGTCGTACCAACAGAGCAGGAGGAAAGAAGGGCTCCTGCTGCTGAGAGCGGTTCTGACGAGCCTGATACACCTGCTGAAGGAGAAAGAGGCCCAAGCAGACGTTCCTTACAAGACAACTTTTCCATAATTGACTTTTCAGCCCTTGACTAGTCTCCAAAACAGTACTGAACTAGAACTGAATGAGACAATCAGTGAGCCAGATTGGAACTCTGATCGGCTGCAACAGGAGGGAACAGATTCCAGCTATATGTGCTTAATCAACTGTGTACTCTACATCACGATGACAACCACAGGCAAGTGCTGAACCAAACGCATACTCACGCTTACAAACAATGTCTTGATTTTTGTGGGTAGGGAAAGAGACAGAATCTTTTACTCCTTTCTAGCCAATGGGAGAGGAGATGTTTGTTTCTGGTCTCCAGAGAGAGTGGTTTCAGGATTTGGTCATTGGTAGAAGGCTGACGTGGTCATACATTGATCACTAGTTAGTGTAAATGAAGGGACTGGGTTGTGAGATTACTCTCTCTAGCTAGATGGGGCTTAGTAAGCCCCAGAGGGGGAGAATATATGGAAAATATCTGAAGTGCAAACAATATGTGTGACTGACATTTGGATATGCTAATGAAGTGAATTCAATATGTAACCAACATTTAGAATTATTACTTGAGCATTATCGTATAATCAATATTGGTTAAAAAACATCATCTATATGTATAATCAACAGTTAGAAGCATAATCTAAATCCATAGAACAATGTTTGATCAGGTTATATTCTGAGTGGATTTGAGTTGAATGAACTGTGTTTCAGTGCACAACAATTGTTCTTCTGTATCAGCTGTCTCCTGTCTCCACAGCAATAAAAATTGGCAGTAGATATTCGCATGTGTAAGTAAATAACTTTGAGGCAGATACAAATTAGGGAGTTAGGAGAGGGCCTCGGGAAAGGAGGCAGATATCAGCGGGGACAACCGATAGAGACAGACAGATGCTCATTGAGGCCTAAGAAGGGAGTCAAGGTCAAGACACACAAGCCTGTGTGAAACCTTTTTTTGTAAAAGAAACCTTGTCCTCATGAAACCTTTTCAAGAAAAACAACTAACTGCGCATGTTCCACAAATTTAACATAACACATAGACATGAATATTTAATTGTGGCAAAAGAAGATTGGTCTATTTTCACCGAGGAAAAGCAAAACCCCACCTACAGAGACTATGCTGTGGAGATAGGTATATAAAGACATGTTTGTGTATGCATAATTCAGACACTCTGCAGACTGTCACACTTTATTGATTTTCAATAAAGTTTATTTACTTTTTGACATCTACTAAACTCTCTGTCTCTGAAGTTTTTGACCTAGGCTAAAAGGCTGATTTTATTCACGACACTCGCAGGCCACAGTGGGTTCTAAAATTTGACAGAGGGGCCGGGCCAGGAACAGACGGATGGAGTGTTTCTGTGCACTAATATAAATGACATGTAAAAGCCATTACATGAAAGGATTTGGCCTTTAACAGGTAGCAAAGCATGAATATGCAAGGCTCATTGTACCAATTGTTTCCCAAATGCATTAATTTGAGAACACAGTAGAGAAACTCGCGTCCAGTTTCAGTGGGAACAGTTGTTGATCTCCCTTTTTTGCCAGTGCATCAAACTCTGGAGTTAGTTTTGTTGTGGCAATTCTCAGGATAGATCCAAGGTGTTGGTCAGTTAACCTGGATCTGTGATGGGCTTTGTCGATGTTCATGACGCTGAATGTCTGCTCACATACGTAGGTCGAGCCAAACCATGTCAGCATCTTCTTTGCCGTCCTCCGGAGGTTTGGAAACGTCTCTTCATTAAGTGAAGCATAAAAGTCATTCAGTTTAAGAGAGTTGAACTTCTCCTTTAAGACGGAGTCAGACTGAAGATCGATCAGTTCCAATTGCAGCTCCTGTGGTGCTGTTTCAGGGTCTTGTGATGGCGGACAGGACACCAGCTGAACCGACGGCAGAATTCTCTGTGCAGGTCGCCCAGTGATTTGCTGTATTTCTTCACGTTTCGGGACGCCTCTTTCTGCATGGCTAGTGTGGGGGAATGAGAGAGAGATTTGTTTGAAATTTGACTGGAGAATAAAGTCAGCTTGGATTTGAAGGCTCTAACATTTGTGTACATGTCGTGCACAAACTGATCTTTCCCCTGTAGCTTGATGTTCAGCTCATTCATGTGTGAAAATATGTCCACAGCAAACGCAAAGTCACAAAGCCAGTTGTTGTCGCTTAGCTCAGGAAATTCGTCGGATTTCCCCATTAACTCCAAAAATGCGATAATTTCCTCTTTGAGCTCCCACACTCGTTGAAACACTTTGCCCAAACTTAACCAGCGGACCCGAGAGTGGTAGAGGAGTCCTGGTGATCCGCATCAGTTTCCTCCAGGAACGTAAGAAACTGACGATGCTGAAGTCCCCTTGCTCGTATAAAGTTAACAAGTTTTACGACTGGATTCACGACATGGTTAAGCTGCAATATAGACTTACACAGAGATTGAAAATAAGGAAAATGAAAATGGGTGAAGGAAAATAACATCCTGGTCAGGGTTTTCCTCCTTCACTTTGTCCTGGATTCTTTTCAACAGCCCAATGTTTTTTCCAGTTAAATTTGGCGATCCATCCATGGTGACATTGGCAAGTTTACTCCAAGCTATCTTCATTCTCTCGATGACAGCAGACACCTGGTTATACAAGTCCTCTCCCCGCGTTTTTCCTTTCAGGGACTCCATGGTCAAAAACTGTTATCTCAAAACTGTCGTTAATCCCTCGGATAAAATTAGGAGCTGAGCAGTGTCTTTTATGCTGTTACTTTCATCTAGTGCTAGTGAATATAACTTAAAGGAATCCGCCTTTTTGTTTAATTCGCTGGCGATATCTTCGTCAATTAGTTCCACACGGCGAGTCACAGTCCTGTGTGATGAACTGATTTTTTCAAAATTGCCTTTGCTCTCCGGACACAGGAGACCTGCTGTCTCTACCGTGCATTCTTTCAAAAACTCACCTTCAGAGAAAGGCTTGCTAGCCTTTGCTAATTTGAATGCCAGCAAAAAACTTGTCTTGGTACTTGACTCTTGAATCGCAGTTTGTCTGTGAAAATTTTTTGCTGAGTCTGTAAATTAGCCGTCAACCTCTGAGCCGTAGCCGCCCGTTCTTGCGTTGACTGCTTGCTAGCGTAGTTGGCATGCTTCGTGGCAAAGTGACGGCTGATATTGTATTCTTTGAAAATCGCAACAGTTTCTTGGCATATCAGGCATACAACCGTTGATCGGACTTCAGTGAAAAAATATTTTGTTGTCCACTCCTTATTAAACACTCGGCACTCACTGTCCACTTTTCTTTTCTTTGGTCCACTCATTTTTACAGAAGGGCTCAAAGGGCAAAGCGAAAAAGTGAAGTAGAGAGTAATACACCACACTGAGGTTTAATCATATAATTTGGACAAGTTCGGATTAAAGCCGGATTAAAAAGCCCAACGGGCCGTATATGGCCCTCAGGCCGTAGTTTGCCCATGCCTGGTCTAAACATACATGTATCGACAGCTCCGTGTCAATAACCCGATTTCCTACCACAAAAACGTGAGCGACTGCAAGCAAATAAGCAACCTACTTATACTGCAAGCAAATATGACTCATTTGATCTACAGCTACTGTGCGGCTAGAAAGTTTAACGTTTAAAGTTTTCTGCATTTCTCCATACATTTGACCTGAAACCTGGTCAGATCTTCATCCAAGTCCTTAAACTAGGTAAAAGAGAACCCGGTTAACAACAGATGCAAAAAAACCCAGTAGTTTTTACAGTTATTTATTAAGCAAAAATGATCCAGCGTTAAATATCTTTGTAGGAAAAGGGATGTGAAGTCTAGGAGTACAAGTTCATTTAAATGGGGCTGATTGAAGTCACGCGTTTCAATCAAGGGAATGGCAATTAGGACCGCCCATGTTTCAAGAACATTAACTTGGGTCTTCACCATCAAAGTCTGGTCTTCACCACACAGGTTTATGGAAGTGTGCCCTGCCTCGATCAAAGGACATTCCTGAGGACCTCAGAAAAAGAGAGTTGTCAATGCTCACCGGCTTGGAAAGGGTTACAGAGCCATTTCTAAAGAATTTGGCTTCCACCAATCCACTGTGAGGTAAATGACATACAGATGGAGGAAATTCAGCACCACTGTTACTCTCCCAAGGAGTGGGCATCCAGCAAAAAAGATCACTCCAAGGGTGTGGTGAATAATATCACAGTAAGTCATAAAGAACCCCAGGGTAACATCTGAGAACCTACAGGCCACTACTTTCCATAAAAGAACACTGCTGCCTGTCTGAAGTTTGCTCAAATCCATGTGGATATGCCAGGAGCCTATTGGAAGAATGCTCTGTGGACAGAGGAGTCCAGAATAGAACTTCTTACTTTAATTGAAAATCATTGTTTGATGCAAACCGAAAATAGCATCCCAACATAAGAACTTCATCCCAACCGTGAAGCATGGGGGTGGCAGCATTATGGTTTGGGGCTGCTTTGGGTCCGAACCAGCTTGCCATTATTGATGGACCTATGAATCCTAGATTGTACCAGGAGAATGTCAGGGTATCTGTCTGTGAACTCAAGCTTAACTGTAAGTGGGCCTTGCAGCAGAGACAACGACCTTAAGCACACAAGTACGTCTACAGAGAAATGGTTAAAGCAGAAGAAATTGAACATTTTGGAATGGCCAAGTCAGACCTTAACCCAATAGAAATGTTGTGGAAGGACCTAAAAAGAGCAGTTCATGCAAAGAAGCCTGCTAGCATCACTGAGTTGAAGCAGGAGGAGTGAGCCAAAATTCCTCAAACCCATTGTGCAGGATTGATTGAGTCATCGGAAATGTTTGCTTCAAGTTATTGCTGCTCGAAGGTCTCACACCGGTTACTGAAATCAAAAGTTTACATACTTTTTTCAGCAAAGGTGTTTAATGTTGGGTAATTGTGCTCAGTGAATAAATGTGAAAACTATAATGCATTTGTTTAATTGGGTTCTCTTTATCTAGTTTTAGGGCTTGGATGGAAGTTCTGTTCACATTTCAGGTCAAATGAATTTAATTGTATACTTGTTTGTATTCTTTTTTGATTTTGGCTATAAACTCTTTATATTTTTATCTTTCATATATTTTCTGGATTGTTCTGGTAAAGTCTTTAAATTGCTGCTCCTGAAATCAAAACTGGTGTTTCGAGATGTTTTTGTATCTGTTATGGCCTCCAATACCATAGTTAAAAAATAATAATTTAAAAAGTCACTTCTGGGGGAAAATGATACAATTTTAATGCTTCAACATGCACTAGACTTGTGTTCGTCCAATTAAATGCTCTCTAGAATGTGTAGGAATGTGTGGGTCTTGAGGCGGGTCTTGCTCAACAGTAGCAGCTCATTAGCATCAATGTTCTTCAGAGCTGGGCGTATCCCAAACACTGTTAGCTGTTGTGTAACACTTCAACATGCCACCACTCTTATTTCCTGTTTCAAAAAGAAATACGTCGTCATACAGAATCAAATCACAGCTCTCAAAGTTGTTTCGTGGGGACTGTAAAGTAAAAAAATGAGCGCATTGTTCATCTTCCTTTAAAGGTACAATAGTTTTATTTATTTATTTATTTTTCACTTGTACAAATAACCTGGGAGATATGTAAAACATGATAAAAATAATGGATTAAGTTGTGGCCTTAGCAAAAGTGCATCAAGTCACTTAGAAAACCTGTTTAAAAAAACGGACTTCTGGTCTGGAAAGCTTGTTTGTGTTTGGATGTGCCTCCTGTCAATCATTTTAGAGACACTCTATGGGCAACCATAGATCCTGGGCTGGAGCTTTGTGAACATGAGCGGGAAACATTCAAATGTCAAAGTTACTGTTCCATCAGCTCTGCATGACGTGACATCAATTAAATGTGCTAGAGCTCTGCTTCTCTGCACTTCTCCTTACAGTTTAGTCATTATGATGTAGTTCAACGCTACAAAAGGTTTGAGCAAACAGTAATGCCCTTCCTCAAACTGGGTTGCCTTGCAGAATGTTGTCAAGTTGCCTGGTAACTTGTAGATTAAATATCCGTGCAGTTAAAAGGACATTAAACGGTTTTGTCCCTGTGAGCCTTTACTCTTTCAATTTTGACTCCAGCATGAGCCAGTCTAGTGTTTCTGACAACAGCTGAGTACCAGTAACAAGTAACAATAGTCTTTACAACACTGACACTGCAAATCTGCAGTTTGACCAAGCATGTGGCCTGAACGGCTGCGAGTTCAAATCCTGTTTGTTTCCTGAAGATCCATAATCACTAATATCCCTCCAGCTATGTGCTAAATGTTCATCACCTGTCAGTTACTTTGAAACAAAAAGGTTCTGCTGAATATATGGTTTGTACAGTATGTAAGATGTACCTTTTTATAAGTCTTGATTCTTTTTTTATTTTAAAGTGCACCTATTATGTTTATAAGTTTCAAAAATCAAAGCGTACGACAGAGTTATTAACCCACAAAAGAAGGAACCGATTCTCAAGAGCTGAAACTCGTTATGGTAGTGGGCGTTTCCTTTTCGACACGCTGACAGCAGTAGACCAATCACAACAGACTGGGACACCTGACCAATCAGAGCAGCGTATGCTCTCTGAAAGGAGGAGTTTAGAGTGAATCTTTTAGAATGGATCATTTAACGAGTCGTTTTTGACACTGGGGGGAAAAAAGGTAATGTTGCAATTTAAATTATGAGCACATTAAACCCTTTTTTTACCTTGGATGCATATAAATCTATTGTACGAGACCTTTAAAACAAAATTAGGCACGTTTCAAAGCCATAATGGGTGCGCTTTAATTTTCTATAAGATCAACTCATACAGTAATGATGGCTTGAAGGGAATTGCAGGTTTATATTCACAGGCTCATAAAAAGTATGATGTATTGTTCTTTAATTATTGTAGGGCTGCAACTAACGATTATTTTGATAATTGATTAATCTGACGATAATTTTTTTCTGATTAATCTGATTTTTTTTTAAAAAACTAAACTTTTTCTTCAATTAGATTTTGTTTATTATTTATATAATTTTTACATTTAAACCTTTCAAACGTTGGTCATTTGTCTACAGTTTGTCCAGTTTTAAGCAGCAAAACTTTAAATAATACCCAAAATATAAATAATCAAAAACAAAGCTAAAAATTTAGTTTTAGTGCATGGAGGATTTCTCCTCCGAACAAATTCACTCATGGAGAGCTGTTTCTTTCTGAAATAAATAAATAAATAAATAAATAAATAAATAAATAGCAATTGAGTATGCAAGAAGCAATTTATATGTAAATTAATATTTTCATTGTTTATAATGATAATTGCTGATGACAACCATGATTAATATAAGAAATCTAAATAATATATAATTATACATGTTTTAACCATTTTTGTTAAATTTCTTTTACACAGACATGCTGTACTTCAGATGTGACAATATAAACCAAAAATATCTCAAATATATAATTCATTCTGTTAATTTATATAACATAGTAGAGCCGCAGTAGATGGCATTTGAAATACAGATCAAAGTTAACTGTAGCAGACACACAGAGAAACGCAGCAAGCTAACAGGCTTGTTTAAAAGGACAGGAACAATTATATACTAACACATAAGCATTCGATGAAAACCGCTACAGTGACTAAAAAATCTTTTACTGCTGCTGTTATCACCTGCCTTTAGATTTACTGCTTGACTTTGTTCACACCGTGTTTAATTTAACCTGTTTCTGTGGTAGCGCAATTTTAATCCATCAATATGCTGCACAACCTGATGCTCGAGACAAAATACATCTAGTGTGACTGTCCCGAAGTTAGTAAACAAAGCTTTTTACACAATAGCATGGAATTAAACTAGACTATACCATTTCACATCTTCATATAATGTGATATACTCAGGTTTTTGCTTACCGTGCTGATGTTCCACCTTCATCCGTGACACCAACGTGTTTTCGTTTCATGTGCTCGTGCATCACTGTGGTACTCCCACGTCACACAAACTCCACTTTGAAGAACATGCATGTTACCATCTTCTTCGCTGCATTTAATGTAAAATGCTCCTATGCCTTAGATGACTTGGGACGCACACTTTTTTTTGCCGCCGGGTTATCTGTTTTGCACCTGTGTTTTCATGAAAGCGACGTCATACGTAAACGCCACCCGTGACGTCAGCAGACCAACTAATCGATAGTGACGATTTTCATAATTGATTATTATCGATTAGTTGTTGCAGCCGTAAATTATTGTAATCGTAATCACTCAGTACATCGTCTATTTGCACGTATAGCATGACAAATAATTAACCTTGAAGCGTTCGTCCATCCATCCATCTTCTATACTGCTTATCCTCTTCAGGGTCACGGGGAACCTGGAGCCTATCCCAGGGAGCATCCGGCACAAGGCGGGGTACACCCTGGACAGGGTGCCAATCCATTACAGGGCACAATCACACACACACACACACACACACACACACACCCATTCATACACTACGGATGCTTTGGACATGCCAATCAGCCTACCATGCATGTGTTTGGACTGGGGAGGAAACCGGAGTACCCGGAGGAAACCCCCGCAGCACGGGGAGAACATGCAAACTCTGCACACACAGGGCAACGGTGGGAATCGAACCCCTGACCCTGGAGGTGTGAGGCGAACGTGCTAACCACTAAGCCACCGTGCAATCCAAAAATTTTTTTGAAGCGTTCGAAAATTTTTTTAATAAAAACACCCAAAACTGTATACGGTACCATAATGAAGACGAACTGTATGTCGATACGTGAAATTCTGGAGGGACGTCGGACGGCGTGGCGCAGGGAATGTAATGACGTGTGCTGTTAATCGAACTATGATCTATAGCATGGGTGCACAATACGTCGATCGTGATCTACCGGTCGATCGCAAAGGTAGTGTGGGTAGATCGCATGACATTAAAAAAAAATCACGTCAGCCTATCATCCGTCCTTGCTATAAAATTTGTCACTTGATTGACACACAGGGCAGCCAGTAATATCCGCACAAGCACATACAACGGCGCTAAGTGCTGCAAAACTCTAGCAAGCTTGCGAGTTGCCCAGTTAGCCTCCAATTTATTTCTTTTGAACTTGAGAAAGGGTTTAAAAATGAATAAAGAAGCTGGACCAAGTAAGAAGCCTAAAACTTACCATTTCCATATGGAGTGGGAGGAGGACTTTTTTTTCACTATGTCATTTTCGAAGTGCGTTTGCCTCATCTGCCAGTCTACCATCGCTATACCTAAGAAAGGGAATGTGGAGCGCCATTTTCGGACCCTTCATAAAAACTACCACACCGACTCTCCTCCAAAAAGCGAGCTGAGAAGGAGAAAGGTGAAAGAACTAAAATCCCAGTTGTCCGGGACAGCAGTCATTTTTCTCACAGCTAACTACAAAAGCGAAGGCAGCCACCGAAGCGTCATTCCAGGTGAGTCACCTCATCGTTAAGAACAAGAAGTCCTTCCGAGATGGAGAGATGGTAAAAGAGGCGTTTGTTGAAGCAGCTGACTCGCTGTTCCGAGACTTTAAAAACAAATCAGAAATACTGTTTTCGATCAAAGCTCTCCAGCTATCAAAAACCACAATTACGCGGCGCAGTGAAGTCATGGCCGAGGATTTGACCCAGCAACTTTGGAAGGACATCGCAGAATGCGAGTGTTTCTCACTGCAGTTGGACGAGTCTACAGACGTGAGTGACACAGCCCAGATGTGCATTTTATTCGGATGGTGTTTACCGATATGACTGCGAAAGAGGAGCTGTTAACTGTACTGCCCATGAGAGAACATACACGAGGAGAAGACATATTTCAGTCTTGCAAAAACTTTATCGAGAAAACCCAGCTCCCATTGTGCAAATTGGTGTCTATCACCACAGACGGAGCTCCCGCCATGGTTGGTCGCTTGAATGGATTTATTGCCAAGTGCAGGGAGGACGATGATTTTCCGGACTTCCTCAATTACCACTGCATAATACACCAACGAATGAATGAATGAATGCCTTTTATTGTCACTATACACATGTACAATGAAATTAAGAGCCACTCCTTTTTTTGTTCCGTGCAAACGTACATTCAATAAACAAGAAGAATAAACAGATAAATAAACATAAATAAACAAGATAAATAAACAAGATAAATAAACAAGATATTGGGGTGGATGGGGGAGGTACTATGAAATGCACAGTTTTGAGACACTATATACATATGCTGTGAACTCAGTACATGTATGTGTTTATAATGGTAATAGCTTTCGGGAAGAAACTATTCTTAAATCTACTAGTCCTTGTTTTGATGCACCTGTAACGTCTCCCTGAGGGCAACAGATTGAACAGATCAAAGCCAGGGTGAGAACTGTCCTTAATGATGGTTTTCCCTCTGCTGAGGCAACGGGAAGTGTAAATATCCATCAGGGAGGGGAGAGGGCAGCCAATGACCTTCTGTGCTGCTCTTACTACTCTCTGAAGCCTCTCCCTGTCTGCTGCGGTGCAGCTACCGTACCACACCGTGATACAGTATGTCAGCAGGTCTCGATGGACGAGTGGTAGAAGATCAGCAGCAGATTGGAGTCCAGATTGTACTTCCTGAGAACCCTCAGGAAGTGTAGCCGCATTTGAGCCTTCTTGATAACCGCTGTGATGTGATGCAGCCCTGTGGAGAACCTGTGCTCAACGTGCGAGTGGAGGAGAGGTGGGGTCCGAGTCTCACTGTCTGGGACCGGTTGGTGAGAAAGTCCTTTATCCAGGCACACGTGAGGCGGGGGAGGCCAAGGGTGACCAATTTGGTGATGAGAATGTCCGGAATTATTGTATTAAAAGCCAAACTGTAATCCACAAAAAGCATCTGGACGTAGCTCTGTTGCTGCTCTAGATGTCTCAACACGTAGTGGACAGCTACGGCGATTGCATCCTCTGTGGATCTGTTTGCACGATAAGCAAATTGAAAAGGATCGAAATCTGGGGGGAGGTAGTCCTTGATGTGCTGAAGAACTAATCTCTCAAAGCACTTCATAACTGGAGTGAGGGCCACAGGACGATAATCATTCAGGCTAGTGGTGGGCGACTTCTTTGGCACTGGGATGATTATGGCTGATTTTAGGCAGGCCGGGATGACTGCTTGGGCCAGGGAGAGATTGAAAATTCTGGTAAAGATGTGGGCAAGCTGGTGGGCACATGATCTGAGCACCTTACCAGGTACACCGTCTGGGCCAGCAGCCTTCCTGGGGTTCACTGCCAGAAACATCCGTCTAACATCGTGTTCCCTCACAGTAAGTAGAGTGGTGCAGGAACCAGAAGGGGATGGAGGCAGGGCTGGACTGGTATGGGGGCCAGATGAGGGTGGAGGTGGGGCTGGAGCAGATGAGTGCTGTTGTTGTGATGTTTCAAAGCAAGCAAAGAAGCAATTTAGCTCTTCTGCCAGCATCGCACTCAGGTCTCCTGTTGTCGCCTCACGGCCTCTGTAGTTCGTGATGTTCTGTATGCCCTGCCACACCTCCCGTTTATTTTTGCTGGACAGGTGGGACTCTATGCTCTTCTTATAGGCCGCCTTAGCTTCCTTAATACCACCTTTCAGGTTGGCACGGGCAGCTCTGTACAGAGCTCTATTACCAGACCTGAAGGCAGCGTCGCTGGCTTTGAGTAGTGTGCGGACCTGTTTGGTCATCCATGGTTTCTGGTTTTGGAAAACCCGAATGTTTTTGCCCACAGTCACATTTCCGATACAGAACTTGATATAGTCCAGTACCGTTCCTGTTAATGTTTCTAGCTCTTGATGTTCAAACAAATCCCAGTCTGTCTGTTCGAAGCAGTCCTGTAGTTTGCAGAATGCATCATCAGGCCAGGTGGTAACAGTCTTTATAGTGGTCTTGACACTGCGTCTGAGGGGGGTGTAGGCAGGGGAGAGCAGGAGGGAGAGATGGTCTGATTGGCCGAGGTGGGGGAGAGGTATGGCTCTATACGCATGCTTAATATTGGAGTAAACATGATCCAGAGTGTTCGCCCCTCTAGTAAAACACTTAACATGTTGATAGAATTTCGGGAGTACAGTCTTCAAGTTCGCCTTATTAAAGTCTCCTGCAATTATGTGAACACCGTCGGGGTAAGCCCGCTGCTGTTCATTTATGGTGTTCAACAGGAGAGAGAGCACCGTGTTCATATTGGCGTCGGGTGGAATATACACAGCCGTGATAATCACTACTGTTAGCTCTCTCGGTAGAAAAAAGGGCAGACATCTTAAAGACATGTACTCGAGGACAGGGGAACAATGTTTATCTATCATTGTTCCATTATTACACCAATTCTCATGCACATACATACAGAGCCCCCCCCCCTGCTCTTACCGGAGTCCTCAGTCCTGTCCCAGCGAAGCATAGTACGACCTGCTAGCTGCATGCTAGCATCGGGTATCCTCGGATGAAGCCAGGTTTCAGTAATAATCAAAACACAGCAGTCACGAACGTAGCGATTTCCAGCTAGTTGTAATTCCAAATTGTCGATTTTATTCACAAGGGATCTGGCATTGGAGAGAAACAGGCTCGGTAAGGGTGGCTTGTGTGGTTGTTTTCTTAGCCTTAGCATAATACCGGACCTGCATCCCCACTTTTGCTTCCTCTCCCTCCTCCGTCTGCGCCGCCTTCTGGACCCGACAACAATCCACGGAGAGCCCAGCAATCTTGCTATGTCGTCTGGGATGTTGTGCGTGTGATGAAACATTCTCGAAATAGGTATTCGGTGTTGGTCCCCAATATCCATAAGGTTCTGACTTGTATAGCGGATGTTCGTGGAACCGATAATGCTCAAACAAGTAATAAAGAAATAATACAAAAACAACAAAAAAGAGCACTGGAAAGGAGAGCCGTGAGCCGCAGCAACTGTGTGCGCCACCATCTTGTCCGCTGGAAAACACAAGTGCATTATGCATGCACAAGTGCATTTTTATAGTAGGTAGATCAAATTGACTTAGTCATTAGATAAGTAGCTCGCCTGCTGAAAAAGTGTGTGCACCCCTGTTCTAGTGTGTGGATTTTAGAAAGGTAACAAGCGTTATGCTCAAAAATGCTAAACATGAAAGACATAATGGATGTGGCAACGAAGATCGCCTGTTCTATTTGCGCCAGATCTCTTCAAAGACGGCTATTCCGTGCGCATCTGGAGAAGGCTGACTGCGACCACTCTGACTTGTTATTACACACTGACGTGAGGTGGCTTAGTCGAGGTAAATTCCTGCAACGATTTCGAGAGCTCTGTCCGGAGATAAAGGAGTTTTTCCGTGTAGCTACCTTGGTATTAAAGGACTCAGCTGTGAAGGAGTGGAAGAAATGTTAAATGCAGGAATCTCTAATTCTCAGTCATGGACTGGTGACTCTTCATGATCCTAGTTATATTGCAGTGGAATGCCAGGAGTCTTATAGCTAATGGACAAAAGTTCAAAAAGTTTGTGACTGATCTGTTAGATAAACCTCATGTAATATGTGTGCAAGAGACGTGATTAAAACCACAGTTAGACTTTGCGATTTATGGATACACTACAATCAGAAACGATAGGGAAACGGGTAAAGGTGGAGGGGTAGCAACTTTTGTAAGAAATGATGTGAAATATAACCTAATCAATGAAGGGAAAGAACATGAATCTGTGGTAGTCAGAATATATACAGGAAAAGACAGTATAATAGTCAACTTTTATAATCCCTGTAATAGACTGAGCACTGATGACACTAGAGAACTTGCTGGGGAAAATATCTGGGAAAATGCACCACTCCCTAATAAACTATCTAAAAAATACTGGGATAAGTGAGAGACTTTAGTAATCTAGTAGGAATATCTAGTATATAGTTATCTCTTTATTTTCTTTTATTTGTTTAGTATTGTTTTGGTATTATTATTATTTTTTTTTCCATTTTATTAATTTTTTTTCTGCCAATCTACTGCCCACACTCCAGTCCAGTAGGTGGTGGTAATGCACCTTTAGCTGGTTTGCCAACCGCCATTAAAACATAAAGAAGAAGAAGACTACAGCGCCTAAACCCACACTGCGCATGCGCGAAGCCGGATGAATCAGCCATTAAACTAGTAAAGGAGCTCTAATTAGCCAGTGAAGCTAAATGTCGTTCTGCCACATCCAGTTATAAAAGTAAATCATGCAATATTCTCAGACTGGGCAGTTATTGACAGAGTGAATTCATCGTTTTAAATAGAATCAAAAATAACATCGACCTATTTGCTAATCTCATTTCGATTAGCTTGCTCCTTAATTACACTGCGCATGCATGGACTGGACTGCCTCCTCAAAAGCTAGCACCGCTAGCATATTTGTATAATGTTCACATTAATATTTAACCATAGAAGTGAATAAAAAGTTCTGAAATGTTATTTCTCACTTCTCCTCCTCTTTTTCTTCTTCTTCTCCATGCAGGTGTGAGTTATCTTTGGTCGGTTCCTCGGTGATTCAGTCATTAGTGAACCGAGCTCCGAGAGTGAATCAGTGCTCCGTCACTGCCTGCTTCATACTGATACACCTCAACTGATACACCTCAACTACAACTGGCTCACTCAGCCCCCCCACATGCTCCAAATTCACCCTAAATAGTCTCAATCGTTTGTGCTGCTTCCGTTTTTAAAATATTAGACATTGAATTATAGGTGCAAATTTTCTCGGTGTGAGCACACTTTTAGAGTCGAACTGCCGAAGACTTTTTCAAGACAAATCATATTTGTTCAATAAACAATTCTCTTTACTTCATTCACTGGTCTCTCATGATTGAACTTTTCATTTATTTACAAGGAGAATCATATGTTACACTTCACTGCCACCACTAGGTGTAAGTGACACTTCTGTTCAAGATGCTCTTGTGGAAATTAGTGTTAAGTTAGTGCAGGAAAGGTCGACACAGTTACTAAGTCAAAATTCCGGCCAGTGTAAGTACAATGTTTTAACACTGTCAGTTACAATATTATTAGTTAACTTCAATCATAATGGTAAAACATTCAAGAGAGCTAAGATTGTCAATGTTTACTGAACAGAAAAAACTGATATGATGATATGCACTTCCTCCCTGAGATTATTCCCAATATAATCTGGCTTGCAAGTTACTTACCACTCTGGACAGGGGTAATGATCCCTCACTTCCGAAGCACCAACATCACCGCAAGTTCAGCCAATGTTTAAGCAGAGTTCAAAAACATCAAACGTGGGCTCTTCAAGCATGAAAACTTGCCTGTTCAGGTGGATCGATTCATTGCTCGACATCTGTCCTTCATTGAGGGCAATATGCAAATGATTGTCACTGACCTGGGAAGGATTTTCTTTGTGTGAATTTCCCTCCAATCTGATGCTCCAAGGAGAGAGATTTACTTTAAGGCCAGTCATTGCTTTCAGAGGAGGCTTAAGCCAGGATGCTCTTGGACATTATGTGGCCTACTGCAGGAGGTCTCGATGTGTCTGGGAGATGTATGATGACCTGAGAAGTGGAGTGACGGGAATGTCAGAAAAAAACAAAATATGCCCACATGCTGTGTTATACACAAAAGACTGATTGCATTGTTTACATTTACTTTCACAAATTCAAGTATTTTTTTTCTAAGTGTCTTAAAGTTTAAGTTTTTAAAGGTCCATTATTTGCGTCAAAGTCTGTTTGATAGTTCACAGTAATTCAATTTCACAAGTAAAATCATTTTGGCTTAAATCTTAATTTGAGTCATTTAAGTCCTTAAGTTTCCGTATAAATTTCATTTAGCAGACGCTTTTCTCCAAAGCGACTTACAAATGAGAAAATACAATATATCACACACACAGCCTATATATGTATAAACAGAGCTACAGCAAACAGATTATGGTGCGTGTATTGATTTATGACAATGTTAATAGTACGACTGTTTTTCTCATAACGTATACACTAACAAGTAAGACCACTTACCTTGGAGTTCCATTACATTGTTGCATTGTTCCATACATGTTACATTTCACACATCCTGTGATCCGCTGTGTCCCTTAAAAGTTGAAAACACACAGTGGATAGGTAACAATTAAGTGAATGCGACTATTTAATGTGATTTGTCGTTTGGATTTTACTGTGTTACTACAACTGTATTGTTAAAAAAAAGACAGTTGGCACAAACGAAGCACAAACGAAGCACAAACGATTGAGACTATTTGGGGTGAATTTGGAGCATGTGGGGGGGGGGGGGCTGAGTGACCCCAGAATGACCTTTGAACATTCTTCTAATATCTCCAAATCCGAAGCAGCACAAAAGCAAAAACGATTGAGACTATTCTGTCGACGTTTTGCATTGAGTTGACCACAAGGGGGCACTTAACTGCTAACATAAAAACAGCTCTCGGAACTGAATTCAGACTTTCAGGCCCTGCTGCATTTATTTATATAAATAGTTTTTGAATATTGAATTGCTGCTACGTGTTATTCAGGAGGTCGACATTGGCCTGGCAGCAGATGTGGGAACGCTGTAGCTTCTCCCTAAAGTGATTGGCAGTCGTAGGTAAGAACGCCGGACTCCGAAGTCAAGTAAAAATCGAACTGAATAGTTTTCTGCAATGTGTTCTTTTCTCTTTCAGCTTGGTGAATGAGTTCGCGCTTACTGCAAGGAAAATGTGCTCCGATGAAGCCAAGAGCTGTGGACTAGTCAGGTATTGTGACTCCAGAATTAGAAAACCTAAGTAAGAAATATGTAGACGTGAACAGAGGAGAAATTGAAGGAGAAAAAAAGGCTAAGAAAGGCTTTTTTATTTTATTGGGTTAGCACATGTCACGATTTCACCTTGAAGCAGCGTGCTCTAAGCGCGAATGCGCGAGCACCTGCTTTTCCGTTGTTGACAGTAGTGACATTTGGACACGTGTGTTTATGTTTCTGTCATGTCTCCTCCCTGTTCTGTCATTGGCTGGGATTTTCACGTGTGTCTGAATCGCCCTCAGCTGTGAGCATTTACGACACTGATCATGTCCGCTTATATACGGCGCGCCTCCCAGCACACAACGCGGAATATTAGAATAGATAAGCTATAGCATCGTAGAGTTAGATTAGTTCGTTTAGTAGTCATAGTCACGGTCCATGTTTAGAGTTAGTTCACGCTTTTTTCTCCGCTCCCAGTTCATAGTCCTTGTTAGTTTCATGTTTTGTGTCTCGATCCTGTTTTCCGTGACCACGACCTTGAATCTTGCCTTGCCCCATGTATGCCTGTTTGCCGATCGCCTGACCTCTTGCATGTTTTGGATCACGTTTTGGATTTATCTGCCTGTCTCTCTCCTAAATAAAACCTGTTCATACTGCAATTGCATCCGTCCTATCTCCGCTCCGTCACGATACGTGACAGCACACAGCATTTATTTGTTTTGCGACAGATATTAAGACTAGTCTAATATCAACTGTAAGACAAACATACCTTTACAGTACCTTCACCAAACAAGTGCACTTTCCTTTAACACACCACTTATTTAGAGTCAGAGCGGACAATGAATGTCCTTAAATACAAGTTATAATGTGTAATAAAATTCTAAAATATAATACAATTCCAAAATAAAGCATTTTGCATGTAATAAACAGAAATCCCTCACTTGATAAAATCTTAAGCTAGAAGTCCTAATGTATAAGTTACAGGGCGACTTCTGCAATGTCTGACTGTCTTTCATAATCTGAGCTTTCTATAGATCCATTAATGAATTTCCTGAAATAAAGGTCATCTTTACAGCTTGTATCTTAATCTTGGAGCTTATAAAACTGCAAGTTTTTTTTTATTATTATTATTTTGCAAGATGCAATCTTTTCACTATATCAGGATGTCAATAATTAGTCTTGTGCGTGTGTGTATATACTGTAGAAGTATATGGTGATATACAGTATCTCACAAAAGTGAGTACACCCCTCACATTTTTGTAAATATTTGATTATATCTTTTCATGTGACAACACTGAAGAATTGACACTTTGCTACAATGTAAAGTAGTGAGTGTACAGCTTGTGTAACAGTGTAAATTTGCTGTCCCCTCAAAATAACTCAACACACAGCTATTAATGTCTAAACCGCTGGCGACAAAAGTGAGTACACCCCTAAGTGAAAATGTCCAAATTGGGCCCAAAGTGTCAATATTTTGTGTGGCCACCATTATTTTCCAGCACTGCCTTAACCCTCTTGTGCATGGAGTTCACCAGAGCTTCACAGGTTGTCACTGGAGTCCTCTTCCACTCCTCCATGACGACATCACAGAGCTGGTGGATGTTAGAGACCTTCTGCTCCTCCACCTTCCATTTGAGGATGCCCCACAGATGCTCAATAGGGTTTAGGTCTGGAGACATGCTTGGCCAGTCCATCACCTTCACCCTCAGCTTCTTTAGCAAGGCAGTGGTCGTCTTGGAGGTGTGTTTGGGGTCGTTATCATGCTGGAATACTGCATACTGATCATGCTCTGCTTCAGTATGTCACAGTACATATTGGCATTCATGGTTCCCTCAATGAACTGTAGCTCCCCAGTACCGGCAGCACTCATGCAGCCCCAGACCATGACACTTCCACCACCATGCTTGACTAAGCAAGACACATTTGTCTTTGTACTCCGCACCTGGTTGCCGCCACACACATTTGACACCATCTGAAACAAATAAGTTTATCTTGGTCTCATCAGGCCACAGGACATGGTTCCAGTAATCCATGTCCTTAGTCTGCTTGTCTACAGCAAACTGTTTGCGAGCTTTCTTGTGCATCATCTTTAGAAGAGGCTTCCTGCTGGGACGACAGCCATGCAGACCAATTTGATGCAGTGTGCGGCGTAAGGTCTGAGCACTGACAGGCTGACCCCCCACCCCTTCAACCTCTGCAGCAATGCTGGCAGCACTCATACGTCTACTTCCCAAAGACAATCTCTGGATATGATGCTGAGCACGTGCACTCAACTTCTTTGGTGAACCATGGCGAGGCCTGTTCTGAGTGGAACCTGTCCTGTTAAACTGCTTATGGTCTTGGCCACCGTGCTGCAGCTCAGTGTCAGGGTCTTGGAAATCTTCTTATAGCCTAGGCCATCTTTATGTAGAGCAACAATTCTTTTTTTCAGATCCTCAGAGAGTTCTTTGCCATGAGGTGCCATGTTGAACTTCCAGTGACCAGTATGAGGGAGTGTGAGAGCGATGACACCAAATTTAACACACCTGCTCCCCATTCACACCTGAGACCTTGATACACTAACAAGTCACATGACACCGGGGAGGGAAAATGGCTAATTGGGCCCGATTTGAACATTTTCACTTAGGCGTGTATTCACTTTTGTTGCCAGCAGTTTAGACATTAATGGCTGTGTGTTGAGTTATTTTGAGGGGACAGCAAATTTACACTGTTACACAAGCTGTACACTCACTACTTTACATTGTAGCAAAGTGTCATTTATTCAGTGATGTCACATGAAAAGATATAATCAAAAATTTACAAAAATGTGAGGGGTGCACTCACTTTTGTTTGATACTGTATATAGGAGGTGAAAAGTCACACTGTGTGGATGCAAGAACACCGTCGTGTACAGGGCTGGAAAAGAGCACCAAAATGCAGATGCGTTGAGCAGGCTGCCATTGATGGAAAAACGGAGTGGAGACTTCACTTGAGGAAGAGTGTGCTTCTACTGGAAGAACACGATGTGCCTCTAGTAAAAGCAGAACAAGTGAGGAAATGGACAGACAAAGATGCTGTTTTGGCAAGAGTGAGGGAATGTGTCCCAAGAGCTTGGCCCGAGAAGTTGGAGGACCCAGCTTTTCAGTCATATGTAAGGAAATAGGATGAACTCTGCATACAGGGAGGCTTTGTGTTATGGGGGACTCGCGTAGTGATTCCACCTCCGCAGCGTGCGGCTCTTCTAAGACATCTACACCAAACCCATCTGGGAATTACCAGGATGAAAGGCCTGGTGCGTAGCTATATGTGGTTGCCACACATTGGAAGCATTGGTCAAATCGTGTGCAGTCTGTCAGGAAAACAGAAACGCTCCGGCAAACGCGCCACTACATGCGTGAGAGTTGCCAGAGCAACCGTGGAGGAGGATTCACATTGATTATGGTGGACCGTGGATGGGTAGAATGTTCTTCATCGTGGTAGAGGCATTCTCAAAATGGATAGAGGCTTATCTGTTAAACAAGTCTACATCCACATTTACCATTCAGTGCTTAAGACAAACCTTTAGCCAACACAGGATACCAGAAGTAGTGATGTCAGACTATAGCAGTTTCTTTGTTTTTTTTTTTTTGTTGTTTTTTTTTTTTTTTACCAGTGCTTAATTCCAAGAGTTTATGGAAAGAAACGGAATCAAACACAAGCACAGCACCCTACCATGCATCTTCCAGTGGTCTGGCTGAAAGGGCCATTCAAACACTCAAAACCCTGATGAAAAAGAGTGCTGAGAGTCCATTGAAAAAGCTAGCCAGAGTGCTGTTCAGTTACCGAACGACGCCACAGTCGACCACTGGCAAATCAGCCGCTAAACTGCTGTGTGGAAGGAAAGTGGTCTACACAGGGTCTCATTCATACTGATTTATAATGTCAAGTGTGTAACAAGCAATTGAGACAAAAATGGTACCATGACCAACATTCAAAGGAAAGATATCACGTGGTGGGTGACCCAGTGTATACTAGGAACTTCAGCTCTGGACCTACTTTTATTCCAGGAACAGTTCAGAAAAAGACTGGTCCTGTATGGTGCACAGTAGCATTGGGAAGTGGGCAAGTAGTGCACTGACATATTGATCAGGTGAGAGACAGGCACAATGCAACATCTGTAGCACCTGCACCAGAGTTGTTAGACACTTCATTGCCAGATGCTGACATTCCAGCGAATTCTACAAAAGATTCAGGTTCCTCATTCTCGGAGGAAAGTCACATAAACAAAAACTGGGAGGAACTTCTGAAGTGACTATGTCAGAAACTTTCCTTGGGATGGAAAAACCTGAGTTGAGAAGGTCTACATGTACTAAATCTCCAAGCTATCTCAAAGATTATAATTCATGTAGTGGTGAGTTCCCCAACTGCACAAGAATGGACAAGAATGCACCCGGGAACTCACTGGGATGGAGGAAGTCTAACCAAAGTCCCTAGCTCAGTTCTGTGAGATATTCATGTAAAAAAAAGGGGGGAAAAAGAAAAAAGAAATTCATGTGTAGATATGTGTTTGAGAAAATTGTGATATTCTGATACAAGTACTACTACTGGTATGGAAAATTTAATCTAATTTTGGACTAGTTATATGAGGGATGAATTGTAGTGAATGCAAGTGTTATGTTTAGTTTGACCTGTGGAGGGCGCTCTAAGGTTACACGTCCAACACTACATCAGAGTCTGCAATAGAGAAGCAGAGTTCTCAGTGTGATACCAGCTGCTTGTTCACGTGTTCAGAGTCTGAAAAAATAATAAAAGACCAAGTCAAGTGTGTCTCTCATATGTGAGCTGCCTCCAAGAATATTACACTCACATTGACTAATTGTAATGTTCATGAGTAAGCATTCAGGAGAACACTGAACAACAATGGTGTGCATGGCAGGGAGCATGTTACAAGGAGAAAGCAACTGTTCTCCAAAAAGAACATTGCTGCCCATCTGCAAAGATTCACATACTTTTGCCACTCACAGACATGTAATACTGGATCCTTTTCTGCAATAAATAAATGACCAAGTATAATATTTGTCTCATTTGTTTAAATGGGTTCTCTTTGTGTAGTTTTATTACTTGTCTGAAAATCTTGTGTATATTTATGCAGAAATATAGAAAATTCTAAAGGGTTCACAAACTTTCAAGCACCACTGTAGCTGTGATGTGCAGCAAAAGGTTGTTGAGCTTCACAAAATGGGAAGTGTCTATAAGAAAATAGCACAAGCATTGAAAAGGCTCATTTCCACCATCAGGGCAATAATTAAGAAGTTCCAGTCTACTGGAAATGTTATGAATCAACCTGGAATTGGACGTGTGTCTATATCGTCTCAACACACTGAAGAGGACGGTTCGAGTGGACAAAAATCTCCAAGGATCACAGCTGGAGAACTGCAGAAGTTAGTTGCGTCTTGGGGTCAGAAAGTCTCCAAAACTACAATCTGAAGTCACCTACATCACCACAAGTTGTTTGGAAGGGTTTCAAGAAAAAAGCCTCTACTCTCATCCAAAAACAAACTCGAGCGTCTTCAGTTTGCCAGACACTACTGGAACTTCAAATGGGATCGGGTTCTATGGTCAGATGAAACCAAAATAGAGCTTTTTGGTAATAAACACCAAAGGTGGTTTTGGAGCACACAGAGAGGTAGCCATATGGAAAAGTACCTCATGCCCACGGTTAAATATGGAGGTGGATCTTTAATGTTTTGGGGCTGTTTTTCTGCCAGAGGACCTGGACATATTGTTAGGATACATGGCATCATGGACTCTATCAAATATCAACAGATATTAAATAAAAACCTGACTGCCTCTGCCAGAAAGATTAAAATGTGCCGTGGTTGGATCTTCCAGCAGGACAGTGATCCAAAACATACATCAAAATCAACACAAAAACGGTTTACTGACCACAAAATCAAGATCCTGCCATGACCATCCCATGTTTTGACTCTTTCAAGTCATTTAACACTAATGAGCAGTATTAAAAATATTAACATGGATATCTGAGTCTGATAATAAAATTAACTTCTACTTACAGTCAAATTTTGTAGTGTTTAGGACATTTAACACCCTTCCGTCCAAAAGAAGAATTTTATCACAGCATTTCATCTTTTTGGATAAGAGTAGATCAGTTTGGAGTGTCTTGACTTAGCAATATTTTGCCATTCTTCCTTGCAAAAGCATTCTAACTCTATCAGATTGGCTGGACATCTCCTGTGCACAGCCCTCTCCAGGCCACCCCACAGATTTATGATTGGATTTAGGTCTGGACTCTGGCTGGGCCATTCCAAAAGCTTGAACTTGTTTTGGTGAAGCCATTTGTTTGTTGATCTGGAGGTTTGCTTCGGGTCGTTATCATGCTGAAAGGTGAAATTCCTCTTCATCTTAAGTGTTGTAGCAGAAGTCTTAATGGTAACCAAAATTATAAATAAATTTGGTTATAAATAACCAAAATTGACTGGTATTTGGAGTTATTCATTATTCCCTCCATCCTGATTAAAGCCCAGGTCCAGCTGAAGAAAAACCGCTCCAAAGCTCAATGCTTCCCTGTGGGGATGGTGCTCTTTTGGTGTTCTGCTGGGTTTCTTTTTTTTTTTGCCAAACATGTTTTTTGGTTATAGCTAAAAAGTTAAATTTTGGTCTTATCAGGTATCATAACACATTATTCCACATGGTTTTGGGAGATAAAAAAGGAGTAATTTTAGATGTGTAATTCACAACCTTAAACTTTTCATTTAAAACATTGCTAAATGTTTGAGATTTTTCTTTATTCTCTCAACCATAATACTTAAATACTTAAGAGACAGCAACTGAATTTGTGATATTTGTCTTTGTACGGAATGAATGAACACAGAATATTCCAGGTGAAACCATCAGAGTTGAACAGCATTAATAGGCACTAGATGGGACAGTGATGTGAGAAGTTTAAATAGACCCTGTAATGCAGCCTGGCTGGGGTTTTAATGTCATTTAAAAATCCACTTAAAAATGATATTATATAGAACACACATACATTCATGGCTCATTTGTTCACATTTGATCTGCACTGAATCATTTGTCCAGTACTGAATAGAACCCATATTCTGTTTATTAAAATTTACTCCAAGTACGTGCATACCATGTGTGTAAAGAGAAAATCAGTACCATCATGCCCTTCTTTAGAGATTTTATATTGATTAGTTTCACTTGTCCATTTGCTCTTACTATGTTAATATTTACGAGGGGAATCTACATGCAAATTGTGTTTTTGCTTTGTGCAGGATAATAAAATACATCAAAAAGGCACTCGGAATAAACATTGTGTACATGGACTTTTTAATAATGCTCTAAAATGATTAGCAAAGAAGACTTCAAAATCTTGCTTACAAATCAGAATATATAACTTCAAATAATAATAATAAACACAGGAAGACATTTCTGTAACCCATCATTCACAACAGCCTTTAAATCCGTTTGCTGGTCCATCTGTAATAGAAAAAAAAATTATACATGCATACAAAAATAAATTTCCAGCCCAGCTACACATTTGAGGTTTCATGCTAACTGCAATTCTACCTGCTTTTTATAGTTATAGGTGTGGGTCATATTCTGCAGAGAGCATAATAAAGCACACCCTTCTTTTTTCCCCTGGTTTCACAGACAAGGCTTAAGCCTAGTCCCAGACTAAAATGTATGTTTGAGCTGTTTTAACTGAAAGCTACTTGCATGGACGGATCTTAAAACACGTCAATGCCATTGTTTTATCTCAGGATGTGCACCAGAAATTTTTTTTTCTAAAACACGTTGTGACTTTCACAATATAACATCCTCTACACAACACCAGCAACAATGAACTAAACCTGTTCTGAGACCATGAGCTATGCTGAAAGAAGTGAGAGCAGCACCTTGCACAGGAAGAACCTCTCCCCCCACTCGTCAACCCCATCATACTTACACTTCTTGCAGCATAACAGGACTCACCTCTGTGTAGCACAAGTCAAACCACTGAACAGAAAAAGGTTGGTGGGTGGACTACAAGACACAGTTACACTTTATTTATAATAATAGGAGTGTTTATTCAGAATCGTACCATCACCTCTTGGGAGAGGGTGAAGGTGGCTACCTGTGTTGGAGTGTGATGGAGAACAAGATCACTGCAGCACAAGCACCATGGCCAGAAACCCTTTTGACCTAAAAAAGAAAAACATGTTTGGTAAATCATGAGGCTGTCTAACAGAAATTAAATCAATACATAAAAATATGACAAGCATTCTGGCTAGGTCAGCTGATGGAGGACAACATATTCCAGCCCACTTAGGTTCCACATGACAGCCAGGAAGTCTTTCTTGGTGGTCTCCAACACAGTCAAGCACTGCATGTGGAAAACAGCACCTCAGTAAGAATCTGAAAATAAAAGGAGATCATCACCTGGGACTCACAGAGGCCAGAAATGGTGCTTATGTAGAAGGTTTAACCCTCTTACCCCGTATGGCCGAAAAACCGGCTTGCCCGTCTTTGATCTATTCCCGTAAGGACGATGGACCGACTTGGTCGTCTATGCCAAATCCCCGTAAGGCCGATATAGAGGAATTACAGTGTAAACGTTTTCCCCGTAAGGCCGGTGTACCGGCATTACTCTGCTATCGCCTATCTGCTATGCTTTAGCCTCAGAGTCACCGACACTGACTTTCTTCAGTTTACTGTTTCTGTCAGCGTTATCTTTTATTCCCAACATGACCTCAGTCCTCATCAGACGGAGGAGAAATCATCACGTGACTGAGGAAGAAAGTGTGTGACCTCTAAGTCAGGGATTAAACACTGCCGAGAAGGTTTATAAACTTTATAAAGTGGAGTTTGTGGAGCACGGAAGCATGACAGTGATGCGGTCGCAAGCTGCTCAAAAGGTTTAGTTTAATTTAAGTTTGTCATTATATGCTGTATCTGCACGCTTGCAGTGTAAATTCTGTCGGAAGTGATGTGTTAGTAACGAGGCCACGTTGCTGATCACGCGAGGTGTAGACGCGCTGATACAGAGTGTAGCGCGAGTAAGATCTGTAATGTCTAATTCAAACATTATGATCAAAAGTAAAATCATGTCTAAAGACAATGAGGAACAGAAACCACAAGGTGCAGTGAAAGTGAGTTTAATTCTGTGCTTTTTGTGCATCCATAAAAAATAATGCTATCTATCTAACTCTATTTATAAATGTTTTTATATATTTAACTTATTTAGTTAGTTTACATTTATATTATATATAAGTACTTATGCATTATTTTTTATGGATGCACAAAAAGCACCGAATTAAACTACAGTCCTAAATTAATAATAATAATTATATATGTGTGTGTGTGTGTGTGTGTGTGTGTGTGTGTGTGTGTGTGTGTGTTTTGGGTTCTTTTCTGTTTTGGACTAACAGTTGTGTAAAGTTTTAGTCTGAATTTATATTTGTAACACTCAGTTTGTGGATTTTATTTTAAATAAACAAAAAAAGGCACTGAAAGTTTGCCCCGCCCCATCACATTAATCGAAAAAAAATAATCAACCAATTAATTGATTGTGAAAATAATCGTTAGTTGCAGCTCTAATAATAAGCTGCATCATGAAATTGATTTTTTTTAAATAAAAAAAACACTAATTATTTTCAAAAATAGAGTTGTCTTTGAGAAGAAGAATGGAGTGTAATATAGTGTGAATCATAAAAATTCTATTTCATTTCTATTTGTTTACAGAAAGACTTCAGCAATGAAAGCAGCATTTTGCTGTAGTTGTTAAGGGGCCGTTTACACCACAACGTTTTCAAATAAAAACCGAAAACTTTTGATGCGGTTTGGCTGTTCGTTTCCATGACGACGGCGTTTCGGGGCCTGAAAACTTTGGAAAACGGGTTTCAAAGGGCAAGTTTTTGAAGACGATGCCGTTATCATCTCCGGTAAATCATGTAAATTATTATCCAGAAAAACCACAACTCCTCCGTTTACTTGTATTTGTTTACAGCGCGGTCTTTCCCTCATCAATATGGCGGACATGTTGACGTGAATGCTTACGTGCGCATGCGCGTAGTATTTCTTTACAAAGTGACCTCGCCAGCTACACACACACACATTTTGTCCTTTTTGTGTTTATTTCTTGAGAAATCGAAGAGAGAAGCTCGAATGTGCAGTGAATGTCCAATATAGACCCAACTTTAACTCAGTTTAGCAGTTTATACATTAAAAACATTACAGAAATATAAAGTTATTTTAGCTGCTAAATTACTTAGCCACTTTTACACTCACTGTTGCCTATTTTAGTTGCTATAAGCAGGGTGCAAACAATGGATTTTAGGATAAAGTAAGGTTATACTTAAATAGTGCCGCTAAAACAGAATAACAAATCTCTCCTCATGAGTTAAATAGTGCACTACATAGGGTGTAGACCATCATTATTTCATCCCTAATGTAGTGCACTTAAACCGGAAATGACATCAATTTGGGATTCGGCCACACAGCTTCCGTTTAACTTACCTCGGGTTTAAAAACAGAACGGAGTTTTAATTCCTCAAACACAGACAAAATAACCAGCTTTTATCTTTAAAATGGATCAAATCTAACTGTAAAACTGTCAGAAATAATTTAATCTGGAGGTGATTAGTTCGGTGTAATAACTCAACTGCTCAGGAGATACCCGCTGCAGCTTTTTCTTCCTCTGTGATTTCTACTGGTCGGAGACGCAGCTGTTAGGCGCGTTACTGCCACCGCGTTGACTGGAGGATATAGTTCCAGGTTGGAGGAAGTCTATCAAACTTACACCAATAATTTCCACTCATGGTTTTATTAGATCCTATTTATTATTCCAGTGGAGTTTATGACTTCTTCATGAATGCCAGCAGTGAGTCGTTCACTGTGTCTTACCCAGATATACTGAGTGAACTACTGAGTCACCACAACCTCAATCTCTAAATGTTTAACAGCACCAAAGCATTCAATTCTGGTGACTTTGGGAGTATTTATTTATTTACATGATCATATAATGTAACATACATTAACATAAGCATGTGCTGCACAACATTTCATTAGTTTAATTTTACATTTTAATTTACTGTAAAGCGCTTTGCTAAATTTTGCTACGTAAACTTTTTTAGGTGTTAAAACTGGTTACTGTTTGATTGATGACAAACTCCATATTTTTATACCTTGGAGCTCTGTGTTACCATGGTAATTTATAAACAATTACTAACAACATTAACTTTATCAATGCAAGTTTACATTTTATTTGATACTTGGCCATTGTTACATCCTCAGTTGTATTTCTGTTTGTACTATGTTCCATTCGTGTGTCTATGTCGGGGGAGGGATGGGTGTCTTGTCTCCTCCTCTTTTAAGCCCAGTCCACTGCAGTGCGTCATGTTCCGGCTTGCCATTGGACAATCACATCTCGTACACACCTGCTCCCGCCTCGTGCTTTGGGATGAGTTGGCTGTACATTTCCGGACGTGTACTTAAGCCTCGTCAGTCTCCATCCCCGGGGCA
>NW_026521054.1:491734-506734 GCF_023375685.1 Ictalurus furcatus | reverse complement strand
TGGATAGAGGCTTATCTGTTAAACAAATCTACATCCACAGTTACCATTCAGTGCTCAAGACAAACCTTTAGCCAACACAGGATACCAGAAGTAGTGGTGTCAGACTATAGCAGTTTCTTTGTTTTGATTTTTACCAGTGCTGAATTCCAAGGGTTTATGGAAAGAAATGGAATCAAACACAAGCACAGCACCCTACTATGCATCTTCCAGTGGTCTGGCTGAAAGGGCCATTCAAAACACTCAAAACCCTGATGAAAAGAGTGCTGAGAGTCCATTGAAAAAGCTAGTCAGAGTGCTGTTCAGTTACCGAACGACGCCATAGTCGACCACTGGCAAATCAGCCGCTAAACTGCTGTGTGGAAGGAAACTGGTCTACACAGGGTCTCATTGAGAAACAATTGAGACAAAAATGGTACCATGACCAACATGCAAAGGAAAGATATCTCGTGGTGGGTGACCCAGTGTATACTAGGAACTTCAGCTCTGGACCTACTTTTATTCCAGGAACAGTTCAGAAAAAGATTGGTCCTGTATAGTGCACAGTAGCATTGGGAAGTGGGCAAGTAGCTCTACCAAAGAATGGTTAAAGAAGAATAAAGTTAACGGTTTGGAATGGCCAAAGTTGATGTCCAAGCCCATGTGCAGGACTAATCAACAGTTACTGGAAATGTTTAGTTGCAGTTACTGCTGCACAAGGGGGTCAGACCAGATAATGAAAGCAAAAGGTTCACATACTATGGAAAAAGTACCTCATGCCCACGGTTAAATATGGCAGTGGCTCTTTAATGTTTTGGGACTGTTTTTCTGCCAGAGGACCTAGATATATTGTTAGGGTACATGGCATCATGGACTAATAGGCCTGGACAATAATTCAATATCAATATATCGCAATATAAATTCTCAATACCGGTGATATGATTTTTAAACACATTTCCGCTATTTCGACATACATTAAAACATTGTCACTGACGTTCAGGGCCCAGGCGTCAGTTCGTTGTATGCAAGTCGAGCAGAATGCAATTGGCTACGTGCGTGATGACGTACACCACAGGCACGCAGCCAGTGCTCGGCAGTGTTAGGCTAAGCTCCAACACTGCAAGTCTTAGCTATAAAATGAGTATCCATAACCGCAATGCAAATGCGACTGAACAAGCTTCCACAAATGAAAAGAACGCAGACGAAATAGTTGGAGAGGAAAGACTAATTCAGTGGTATGGAAGAGGTTTGGCTATCTAAGCTCTGATAAACTTCAGATTTCAGTGTGCTGCAAAACCGGAGAGTGCCGGAGAGCTGTGCCGACTAGCAGTGGGAACACATCAAATCTGTTCCACCATCTGAAGAAGTTCCACCCGATAGAATGTTCTGAGAGTCAGAAGATGAGGCATCATAAAGGTTTAAGCCAACCTGTTTCTGAAATATCACTGCCAACCCACCCCATAACCAGCTGTGTCAAAAGAGAAACCGATGCAGCAAATGTGGATCGCTGCATTCATGCCTTATGACAGTCTAAACGTTATAAAGACATTACTAAGGCCGTCACAACGTTTTTGGCTAAGGACATGATGCCATTTAGTACGGTAGAAAATGTGGGCTTCAGGAAAATGATGTCCGTCATCGACCCCAGATACGAGCTCCCTGGCCGGAAATATTTTTCACGCACCACTATACCTACACTTTACGGTGAAGTTAGGGAAAGGGTGGAGGAGCAACTGAAGTCAGGGTCATATTTTGTTACCACAGCTGTCCTGCGGTCAAGCCGAAACTCCGAACCATACTTGAGTTGAGGTGCTCTGTGTTGTGTAAGCTATGACTATGGATCCCAAACCCAGACACTAGATATTACTTAGTTGGCCTATAGTTTTGATTAGGTGATTTCATTCCCCCAATTTAAGTGACTGAATAGGCTATTCATTTATTCTTTAGTCAAGACATACATATTTGTATGGATTTATACATACAGCAGTTCTATCAATTAAATTCAAAGGTGTTTTACTGGCATGGAAACAGATGTTTACTTTGCCAAATCAGGTGTGAAATAAAAACAAAATGTACATAAGCAGAAGAATTGTGATTTTACTGTAAGAATAATATAATTAAAATTTTGTAGTTAAAATACAAATGAGAACTAATTATATATATATATATAGCAATATTTTTTTCTCTCTTTGTCTACAGAGAAAGTTCACCAAGACAAGCGAGTGGACAGAGCAGTTGGGGTCTGTAAAAAGGTGGTGGCTGCCTTCTCCTACTCCTGGAAGAAGAAACGGGACCTTGCAGCTGCTCAGGAGGAGTATCACTTGCCACAGCACAAGCTCATCAGTGAAACCCCAACAAGATGGGGCTCCCGTCAACAAATGGTGAGGCGGGTTCTGGGGCAGAAAAGGGCCATCACAGAGGTCCTCTCAAAAGACAAGACGACCAGGTCGCTGGTTCCTACTTGGCAAGATGTGGACGTTTTAGAGTCTATAGATGCAGCTCTAAGCCCACTCCTTGAATTCACCGATGCCTTGTCCGGTGAGTCCTAGGTCAGTGTGTCATTCCTAAAACCAGTGATGCATCTCTTCAACACCTCCATCTTGAAGGAAGCAGAGGATGACACAGACCTCACCAGGACCATAAAGACAACAGTGATGAGATACCTGAATGAAAAGTATGATGACCCAGCCATGGATGATCTACTTGACATGGCATGCCTCCCTGACCCAAGATTCAAGCTTCAGTACACCCAGGAGGAGAAGAGAGAATACATCAAAGAGAAAGCTGTGTTGGAGATGCTGAAGGGAGAGAGCTGTTGTAAGGGAAGAGGAGTCCAGAGAAGAAGCCATGGGAGATGCTTCTGCAGCAGTGACACCAGCCAAGAAAACAAAGCGGTCTCTGGCTAGCTTTTTTTCAAACAGGTCCACCAGTACCAACACAGAAGGCTTGAGTGTACAGCAGGCAGTTGAGAGGGAGCTCAGCAACTACCTTCTGTCTCCAGATGCTGACAATGACTCATATCCTCTGGATTGTTGGAAAGTCTCTCATAAGAACTTCCCCAGAGTAAGCCAACTGGCAAAACATTACTTGTGTATTCAAGACACAAGCTCCCCCTCCGAGAGGGTTTTTAGTACAGGTGGCAACATTGTCACATGTAAAGGGCATCTTTGAAGCCAGATAATGTAGACCAGCTTGTATTTCTTGCCAGAAACCTCTAGAGCCTGCCATAGGGTGTCATCAACCCCCAACAATGTCCCTGCCCCAGCAACATGTGTTCTTGTTATCGCTCACACTTTTTCTGTTTTCTTCAGCAACTCTGAACATTTTTCATATTTTTTTATCCCGGCTGAAGCACTTTTAATTCAACCTATAAGAATAAAATAATCAGCCTATGTTGCAGTTTAAAGTGAAAGATATTAATATTGAGTTTTGTGTTTATTTGGTGGGGATTTCACACTTCGTGTTTGTATGAAGGTTAAATTCAAATAAAAGGTGAACATTCATTTATTTGTGCCATTTTTATTTCTAAATTATTATATAGTTTTATAGGAGGAGAAGTTTAAAGGTACAGACATCTGTTGTGGGCGTCCTTGGCAGTTTTTTTGAGGATTTATATTGTTCATATCGATATCAGAATTATATCGTATCGACCGAAATTAAGAGATATATCATGATGTTTTGGCCATTTCGTCCAGCCCTAGTATCAAATATCAACAGATATTAAATAAAAACCTGACTGCCTCTGCCAGAAAGATTCAAATGGGCCGTGGTTGGATCTTCCAGCAGGACAATGATCCAAAACATACATCAAAATCAACACACAAATGGTTTACTGACCACAAAATCAAGTCATTTAACACCAATGAGCAGTATTAAAAATATTAACATGGATATCTGAGTCTGATAATAAAATTAACTTCTACTTACAGTCAAATTTTGTAGTATTTAGGACATTTAACACCCTTCCGTCCAAAAGAAACCAAAAGGGGGTACAAACTTTTACACTCCACTGTATTTGGTTGAAATTGCGCTTATAGAACAACTGAACAGCAACGTTTCCATACAGGTTTTAGTGAAATGTTTAACAATAGCAACTTGACTTGAGATGGATGATGTTTCATTAGCGTGGCCTGTGCCCAAATCCTACACGACTGCGTATCTAGGTACACTACACACGGTCTGAACGAATGGAGTCTCTACCGCACCTAGTGCACTAGAGATAGAGATTCCATACAAGGTGATTTGGGACGGAGCCAGTGCACAGAACCCGTTTCCCTGCGAGAGGCGCAGGTGGAGCTGGAGCTGTGTGACTGATTTGTGCACCTGTGACTACAGAACTACCTCAAGTCTCCACACAGAGAGCTGTTCAAGAGAAAAACACTCCTAAAGAACAAATCACTGCGCCAGCGAGACATCAACCCTTTAACTAGACGTTCATCCCAATTCCACACAAATACCGCGGAACTATTTAGGGCTGAGAGACAGTTCAAAAAGCACTGAAAATAAAGTCACTTGGTAAACAGTTGCTCTCTGCGTCACCCAGACAGCGAGGCGGATAAACTACAAGTTCCAGATTTACTAAACTAACTAGTTCACCGTTTATCCGGCGCTAAATAAACTCCCACCGAGTTAACTCAAGTTAGTACTTTATACTAAAACAGCCGCAGAGCTAACAAGCTAGCAGCTTAGCGAATAAATAAGGCCAAACGCGTTCACCTACCCACCTACAGTCGGGTGTGAAGTCTACAAGTTGCTCAGTGCTGCGTTTTCTCTCCACTTCTGTAGTTACCCGTCATTAAATGCGGTTCAGAGACGGCTTCCATTACACAAATTACCAGCCCTGAGTGAATAAACCGCTCGCCATATACAACCTGCTACCTTTAACAGACCGACGCGGTTAGCCACGCCCACGGACGCCTTGGGAGGATAATATGATTGGTTCGAACGTGCGTAGTGGGTGGAGCCACGAGAGAGCCCGTTTCCAATTAATAATAACAAGCTGGAACTTTTAGGCTAAAAGTTGAATTTTGGTCTTATCAGGTATCATAACACATTATTTCACATGGTTTGGGGAGATTGGATGTATTTTTAAGTACTTTTTGGTTATAAAAGGTTTCCGTCTTGCCACCCTACCCCAAAGCCCAGAGATATGAAGAATGTGGGAGATTGTTGTCACATGTAGGGAGAAACCAGTACAATTCACTGTGTACAGATGAAGTAAAAATGACCACTAAAAAGTAACATTATCATTTATTTCATGCTATACCAGCGTAACACAAAAATGATAATAATAATAATAATAATAATAATAATAATAATAATAATAATAATCCATTATATCCTTTTACATCTCTCCACTTACTGTATTTTAAGACTTTCCCAATGTACCTGACCTCTGCTGAATTATTGAGCTATGTTTAGGAATTTGGGACTGCTTGAAAATGATTAGATTATAAACATCTAAGTCATGTTATTTCTATCTAGCAGTTCTACTTCAAAGGCTTCAGGGACTTGTTGGTCAACTCACTTGCATTAAAGGGATCATAATTTTAGTATTAACAAATAGTTTTTTCATTCACCTATCAAGGCCTTGGAATGATATGAATTTGACAGTTCTGTGAGTGTAGGATTTTGAGCAATAGAGTATTATCGAAGTAGAAAGCAGACACAATATTTCAACTTTATTCATTCAATCATTTACCTTCAGTAACCAAAATCTTGATAGTCGAGTTTCCTCAAGACCGTGGATGTGGGAATCAGGAGACCCGCTTCACTCTTCAGAGCTCTACACGGCCAAAGGTTATCTTGGGTCTCAATAAATGAGCTGAACAGTTTGTGTCTAGGCAGGATATCATGATCGCTAGATCCAGAACTGCGTGAAACCAGACACCGTGGCAACTTGGAATGGACTCTTTGATCATTTAAACTGGAAAAATATATGGTCCACGCAAAAAGGATTTTTCCTCACAAACAAAGTAAAAGAAATATCTTTACATTGATTCATAATATTTACCATGTCAAAAATTTCTTAAAGAAAAAATGCAGATCTGAATTTTACACTAATTACTCTTTTTGCCAGAATGACACTGAAACTTGCCTTCACTTGTTTTGGTCGTGCAGTTATACTTTGCAGCTTTGGAAAAATGTTAGTTTGTTTATCTCAAGTTTGGATTTGTTGAAGTGGATCTAAATGCCTGCTTTATAATTAACATAATTCCTTTCCTATGTAGAGTTTACATTCCTAAATGTAAGTTGTCGAATTGTAAACCTATTATTTTGGTATTCCTACAAGAGATAAAACATTCATTGGTTACAATTTCATCTTCTCTTAACAAAAAAGCATTCAGAACATGTACAATTTGCATGGCCTACAAACTTTTTACAGTAATGTGGAATTTTCTTTTCATTTTGGTAATTCCCTCTTTCTTTATCATACATTTATTTAAGTTACTGTCTATGTCTACTTCTGTTTTGAGCTATGGTGTTATTTGTGTTTTCTTTAACTATTACTTATATTCCTGTTATTCTTAATACTTATTGTTATGGTCTATTTTGGTTGTACCATACTGTAAACTGAATGTTCCAATAAAGCATTAAATAATATTTTATAAAAGACCTTACTCAAGCACATGAATAAACAAGTAACTTCTGGATAATAAACCAGAAAAAAAATAATAAAATGTTCAAATTAAACCTGACAATTGACCCATTTTCTAATTTATTATTTTTCACTTGAGAGTGAGACTGAAAGAACGAAAAACAACTTTGATTTGTAAATGAATAATGACATAAGCCATTTTTTCATTTTCTGATATTTGGTTCTTAATTGAATACGAAAAGAAGGAATGATATACGGATTATAAATACCTACCTCATCCCAGAAGTGATGCACATGGAGACTAGTGAAATGTCACAGGAGTCTGAAGGACAGGATGGAGGGACTACAGATGAGGTGAGTGAAAACATTGTAAATAGTATTAGCAGTGAAAGACCTGAATGTAGTTTTACTGTAAACGCCAGTGTAAATGATGGTACTGCTGAAAGTGTGAATGTTAGTGATGAGAGTGAGAAACAGGATAATGTTGTGGCTTTGGCTACTGAAGTTGCTCAGTTGCTCAGTTGCTTTTGCTTATGGCCATACCCCTCTGACAATGCCTGATCTTGTCTGATCTCTGACACAAAGGTGAGATGGGCCTGGTTAGTACTTGGATGGGAGACTGCATGGCAATAACAGGTGCTGTAAGATTTTGAATAAGGCTTTCCTTTGCTTTAGTGTTTTAACCCTCTGGGGTCTTCAAACGCGACCGCACGTTCTGCTGGATTTTTTCCTCATGCCGCGGAGACAACTTAAAATACGCCATCATTTTTGGCCATACAGATAAGTGTAAGACATCTTTAGAAACTATAAAGGGTCTATTTTTATTTGTGTACCATCACAATAACAAAATCTTCTGCTTTTGTAAAATAAAGAAAATAAACAGGGTGTCTCTGTGTCCACGAGAAACTTTCTGAACCATGTCACAAAAATGAACCTGTGTCCTATCTGGCAATCCAGAACCAGCTGTCATGCACCTGGTCCATTACAAATGTTGTGGATTTTTGTTCTACTAGAGCTCATTCTAATCTTTATTTGAGACTGGTATTGTGTAGAACAGCGTTTCCCAACCTTTTTTTCAGTCAAGGCACCCTTTGAAAATGCTAGACAGCGTTAAACCTGGTTTATACTTGACATGTCTGGCAAAAATGAAGTCATCGCTGAGTGGGCGGTCGAGCGCGTTGAGTGTGTGGGGCCTCATTTCTTGAGGTGGTTTGTACGGCATTTTTTGTAACTTGCCACGCCGCACCGCTTCCGGAAATTAATGACTTGGAGGTGACTCTTGCCGGAAAGTATGATTGTACAGATATCTCTATGATCCATCCATGCAGGACCATAGAGAGAGCCAGATGGCACAAAATTCATGGAAAGGTTTTTAAAATAGTGATTTGGATTTGCTTTGTACGTACTGCTGAGATGATAAAGCCAAAACTGAAAGTTTTTTGTGGTGCACCATGTTTTCATTCATCAGTATCTTCACAAATAAACACAGTCACTACACTACACCATCAGACACAGTGATTACACCTCATTCTGCTGTCTTTATACACAGAGATCTTTACACTGATGGTGAACATCCAGAGTGATCATTCTGTAATATCTTTCTTTTCTCTCTATACATAAAGAGACATTTACACTGATGGTGAACATCCAGAGTTATCATTCCGTAATATCTTTCTTTTCGCTCTATACATAAAGAGATGTTTACACTGATGGTGAACATACAGAGTGATCATTCTGTAATATCTTTCTTTTGTCTCTATACATAAAGAGATATTTACACTGATGGGAGAATATAATAATCACCTGGTTTTGTAAATGTGAGAAATGACATCTGCAGGAAGCTCGACTTTTTGCTGATGTCTACAGTAATTGCTAACATTTACAAAATGAGCCTACAATAAATAATAAGTCTATTTAATGAAAGTGAAGGTCCATGTTTAATAAAAATCTTAATAGAATGAATAAAATAAATTGAGGTTGTTTAGTTTAGTTTTATACATGTTCTCATATTTATAGCTGTGTTTTGTTGTAATGTGACAAGTGATAATCTCAAGGTTTATTGGGTTTTATATGATTATTATTATTATTTTATATATAATTTATTATTATTATTTTTATGGGTGTGTATCTGTCTTATTATTTCTGTGTCTGTGTTATTATTTCAGACATCAGATATTTCTCATCTATATTAAATGTTTTCTACACATTTGATCATTTTAGAAAATGTCTGAAGGATTTTAACCCGCACCCCTGCTCTCATCAGACAGAACCCCGGTTGGGAAACACTGGCTTAGTTACTCGTCTGACCAATGTGTTTAACTTACTCTCCATCATCACTTTTATTCTGAGTAACATTAATTATTCACACAAAAACTACTTACACGACAATCCTCACTAATATCAGGATACTCGCTCTCATTAAGGGAAAACCAGAAAAATATTTAAGTAAACTTACTCAGCGTATGAGTTCTGCTTCTTTATCTAATGATCTGCTGAGTATTTCTAGTTCCTGTTATTTTATTTTAGTTTATATATTTGTATAGAGCTCTGACAGTTGTTCGTGCACAGCTGAATGAAGTCACGAGATAATAAATGAAGGTAATGAAATGATAATGTGTGTTATGTAGATTTTACCAGACTTTTAATTCTGTTCTCTGTATTTGCAGCGTTTTCAGGCTTATACTTTCAGTATTTACAGGCCTTTGCTCGATGGATCAGAAAGCTGTCTGATAACAAACCATATCTGTCTGTGTGTGTGTGTGTGTGTGTGTGTGTGTGTTTATTATTCTACCTCACTGCCCCTCCCCCTCTGCAGAATAAACAGGTAGACAGTGAAAGTGAAAGTCAGCGTCTCCATTTTGTGTGGAGGGGAAAATACACAATTTCAGGAGTAAAAACACAGTGAGTATCTACATCCAAAGCTATAATATATAAACACACTGAATGTACACTAGAAGCAGAAGAGTTTTGTGGGTTTGTACTGAAGTTTGAATGTACACAGGTTGTTTTATGACTTGATACCGTGACTATTTCCTGTAAGTGAACTCTGCGCTGATACAGGGTTTGATTTAACACACCGATGTTGGAGTGAAGTAAACGTGTGTCCTGCTGTAATCTGGAGAAGGAGACATGACCTCCAACATGAGTGTGTCTGGAGAACAGGACTTAAAGAGAGACGAGAGGTGAGTTACTTTTCCATTCACCAGCAATAAATACACACCGTCTCATGGAACAGATCTGTATCTCTAAACACTCACTAGTTAACAGAGGAACTAGACTTTGGTTTAAAGTGTTTAATAGCAGTGAATATATCACTGATCTGATCTAAGAACAGTTTAGAGAAATCATTCACTGAGAGAAGAGTAAAAAGGACTGTGTAATGTGGAGGATAAGAGCAGCGTAGCTTTGAGTCAGTGAACACTACAGGCTTTAAGACCCAGCTGAGTCTTATCTGTGATTGGGACTCCTGACATCAGTGTAATTCCTGAGGTATGGGGCGTGTCTCCTGTTTGAATAAGTGTGCAGACTGGAGCTGAATTAAAAAGAAGGTATTATTGGTGTTTAATGATGAACACATTGTGTAACAGTGCTGAGACAGCAGAGTATTAATTATTGCTGATATTTCTGTTTAATTCTAGAATGATGGAGGAAAAGAGATCAGACTCACCAGAACCCAGCTGTGTGTCCATGAAGAGTGACCAGTCGATGGGACATCCAATTACCTTCAGAGACGGAGCCAGTTCTCCTGATGTGAGGTCAGTACAGTGAGGTGTTTTACAGCAGTGTTCCACCTGATCAAACTCACTGGTCTCGTTCTGAAGCCCTTCATGATCTTTATCAGGTGTTGAAGCAGTAAAACACTAAACTGTGCAGTGCTGCAGCTCTCGGACTGGCAGTGAGGAAAACTGCTTTAAGAGTTCAGTTCAGTCTGCAGTCCCTGAGCTGGAGGGTCTGTGGTGCTACACAACAACATTTACACCTGGGACATTAATGACTAGATCACTATTTTATTCATAAACATGTTAGTGTCAGTGAGAAATCCTGAAATCAGTGTATTGTGTTAAGAGGATAATGTTAAATATCTGTCTCTGTATGTATTAGTGTGTGTTTTGCAGCTATGAATACATATAGTCTATATTACATCATGTGTTTTATTTCTTCACAGACCACAACAGAAGAAATCAAACATCAGCAGAATTCAGCTGGAATCCATATTCAAGGTGTGTGTCTTTTCAGTGTGTGTAACTTGTGTGTGAGTAGGTTGCAGGGTTATTTTTATTTAAGATCATGACAATTTACAGATTTATTGATGTGCAGCAGCATTATGGGTAATCAGGCAGAATTTCAGCTGTAACTGTGGTAATAGAAAGAGACTTTTCTTCTTTTCATAAATTAAAAGCATCTCTCAATGTGTAACATTATAATATTTAGATATGTTCCTGTGTGTTTCTAACCAGGAGCTGGAACACAAAGTCATCACTCTGATAAAGAATGAACTGAAGAGGTTTAGGAAGCTCCTGAGTCCAGATTACCCAGCATGCACTGAGAGGGGGGTGGAGGATGAGGAGGATCTGCACAGTGTCAGAGAGGGAGCGCTGAAGATCACACTGCACGTCCTGAAGAACATGAACCACACAGATCTCGCTAACACACTGCACAACAGTAAGAGCTCTGAGTCATGGCTTTATTCCATCAGGTTCACTTTAGAGAGAGGAAATAGTTTTAGATAGGAACACTTTTAGTTTGAATTTTGAGTTTAGTATCATGTACATCTGCTGCTTTTCTGTTCTGTTCGTGGTCCAGCTTGTGGTGACTCTGTACAATGGTCCTGTTCCTTCAGGAATATTTACTACATGAATCAGGAATGAACAGCAGCATTTGAATTTGACATTTAATCCTGTGTTCAGTGATTTTACATTAAAACATGTTATTACTTTGTTTATTAGAACTCGCCTCTGTGTATCAGACAAAGCTGAAATCCAGCCTGAGAGAGAAGTTTAAAAGAATTAATGAAGGAATCTCACAGCATGGAAGCTCAGCACTTCTGAATGAGATCTACACAGAGCTCTACATCACAGAGGGTTGGAGTGGAGATGTCAATAATGAACATGAGGTGAGACAGATTGAGACAGCTTCCAGGAGACCAGCAGAAGAGGAGACACCCATCAAATGTAATGATCTCTTTAAAGACAAGTCCATCAGAAGAGTGCTGACTAAAGGAGTTGCTGGAATTGGAAAAACAGTCTCTGTGCAGAAGTTCATTCTGGACTGGGCTGAAGGAAAAGCAAATCAGGACGTCACCTTCATGTTTCCACTTCCCTTTAGAGAGCTGAATCTGATGAAGCAGAAACATCTCAGTCTGATGGATCTTCTTCATCACTTTTTCCCTGAAATGAGAAAACTACAATTAATAGACTCCTACAAAGTGGTGTTGATCTTTGATGGTCTGGATGAGTGTCGACTTCCTCTAAATTTCCAGAAGAATGAGAGACTGTGTGATGTGACAGAGTCAGCCTCAGTGGACGTGCTGCTGACGAACCTCATCAAGGGGAATCTGTTTCCCTCTGCTCTCCTTTGGATAACCTCTCGACCAGGAGCAGCCAATCAGATCCCTCCTGACTGTGTAGACCAGGTAACAGAGGTACGAGGGTTCAGTGATCCTCAGAAAGAGGAGTATTTCAGGAAGAGGATCAGTGATCAGAGCCTGGCCGATGAAATCATCTCACACATGAAGTCTTCAAGAAGCCTCTACATCATGTGCCACATCCCAGTCTTCTGCTGGATCTCAGCCACTGTTCTAGAGAGAATGTTGTGTGAAGCAGAGAGTGGAGAGATCCCCAAGTCTATGACTCAAATGTTCACACACTTCCTGATCTTTCAGATCAAACACAAGGACCAAAAGTACCATCAGAAATGTGACCTTGATCCTCAGCAGACCAGAGAGAGTATCCTGGCACTGGGAAAACTGGCTTTCCAACAGCTGGAGAAAGGAAACCTGATCTTCTATGAGGAAGACCTGAGAGAGTGTGGCATTGATGTCGGAGAAGTGTCAGTGTACTCAGGAGTGTGTACCCAAATCTTCAGAGAGGAGTTTGGGCTTCACCTGGGTAAGGTGTTCAGCTTTGTACATTTAAGTGTTCAGGAGTTTCTGGCTGCTTTATACACATTTCTCTCCTTCATCAGCAGAAATGTAACAGAACAACAATCCACTGATCTGTCTGATCTTTTCACCAAGTCAGACATGTCTGATCTCCACAGGAGTGCAGTGAACCAGGCCTTACAGAGTGAGAACGGACACCTGGACCTGTTCCTCCGCTTCCTTCTGGGTCTCTCACTGGAGTCCAATCAGACACTCTTACAAGGCTTAATACCACAGACAGGAAGCAGCTCTCACAGCAAACAGGAAACAGTCGAGTACATCAAGGAGAAGATCAGGGAGAATCCATCTCCAGAGAACTCCATCAATCTGTTCCACTGTCTGAATGAACTGGATGATCATTCTCTAGTGCAGGAAGTACAAACTTACCTGAACAGAGAAGGATACAGGTGTCTCAGTGGAACCAGACTCTCTCCTGCTCAGTGGTCAGCTCTGGTGTTTGTGTTACTGAACTCAGAACAGGAGCTGGATGAGTTTGATTTGAGGAAATATGACCGATCAGAGGAATGTCTTCTGAAGCTGCTGCCAGTGGTCAAAGCCTCCAGAAAAGCTGTGTGAGTATTTTTATTTATAAATGTATTACTGCATGGTTTATTATTTTAATGTAACACTGAACTGCACTGTTTGGATTAATGTTTGTTAATAATTACCTTAATCATCTTTAAACAAACCTCTGGTACTGTTACAGAAGAGTTTCACTTTTTACACCAACACGTTACGTGTGCACTGAGGGCGGGGCCATATGGACCAAACCTTATATCACCATTTATTACCTTTTCTCTAAAACTGATGAAGAAATGATCTCTACAGAATAACTGCATGTATTCATCACTGCTTTTTGATCATTTTGTGAATTAAACACCAGTGAAAGGCACTTTTTCTTTTCTCCTTTCATTTGAAAGTGACATTGAACAGAACTTCACAACAGAGAAGAAGAAAAACATAACACTGTCACAATGGGAACAATATGAATACAACATGTGACATTGGCGATATAGAGGATATAGGAAAATATCTATCAATAGACATGATTGATTATTCAATTTTCTGGTCCTATGATATGTATCAGCGTATCACACCGCCCAATCTGCACTTAGGAACACACGTGAGAGTGTCGTGGAAAACAATCTTTCCATCCTAAGTTAAAAACTTCAAAGACAGAGGGTTTGTAGATGCCAAAGGTAATCAAACTTTATTGAAGCAACAAAGTGAGACAGTCTGCAGAAAGTCTGAATTATACACACACAAACATGTCTTTATATACTTTTCTGAAGCAGTCAAATTATCCCTAGGTGGGGCATTAACCTCTTCTTTCTAAAAACAAACCACTCTCCATCGCCTTAATGAATTATTCATATCTATATGATACCTTTCATTTGTGGTGCATGCGTTGTCAGTTGGATTTTCTGAAAGGTTTTATTGGGACAAGGTCATTTTTTGCAGCGCATGCGCCTTGCATTGAATTTTCTGAAAGGTTTCATCAGGACAGGATTTTTATCCTGTCCAAAAATTCACCCTTATACCCTAATGACCTTCTGGCTTTAGTCCCAGCCTGGTACACTTCATCCTGGAAGTCTGATCTGTTATTGTGACACTGGTATTGAAGCTTAAAGGGCTTTGATTGGAAACACAGTTCTGGTGAATGTCTAATCGCTCATTTATTGCCAGAGTAAAGCTGCTTTAGACAAAACACACGGTTCTTCTAACTCAGTTTACACAGGACATACAGAGATGCAGAAAAACACCTGATGTTCAGTAACACATAGAAGTCTTCTAGCTCACTACACACTTACAATAGAACTTGATTAAAAACTCTTCTGTGCTTTTAGATTATGCTTCTTAATATTGATTATACACATAGATTATATTTGTTAACTAATATTGATTATTAGATTATGCTTCTAAGTATTCTAATTCTAAATGTTAGTTACACATATTGATTAGACTTTATCAATATATTCTACAAGAGAGAATAAGGACACTTTCACACCTACATTGTTTGGTTTGGATCAGACTTTCTCTTTAGATTGGATCTGTAGGGTTGCAGCCGTATACCGGTGATGACCGCGGTATGAAAATTTACAGTTATCATACTGTGTAAATTCACCTACGCATTCACATCTCCTTTACTCCTCCGCTGTCTGTCAGATTCGTAAACTTACTCCACAAACACACACACACACACACACGCACACACCCTCACACACACACACACACACCCGCACACACACGCACACACACACACGCACACACACACACACACACACAA
>NW_026521054.1:404234-489234 GCF_023375685.1 Ictalurus furcatus | reverse complement strand
AAATTGTTTCACACAACTTTATGCATTATAAGCACAAAGACATACATGTAACACAGTTCTGAAATAATAACAACGCATTAGTATTATAATTTGCTTTAAAATGGTTTCTGTGTTTGATGGCCAGAGTATTGTTATTAAATGATTAATTGTTGAAATATTTATTTATCAAATGTGTAACATAGAACAAAACTCTCAATAAATCTCTGGCCACTATGTCAACATTGATCCATTAAAAATATCACTTTTGCAGCAGTTTTATATTATTTTTACTTCTTACATTTACAAAATGTCAACAAGTGAAATAAAAATGTTATTGTTTAGATTATTTGCATTTTAAGCACTTTAAACAGGCACTGTAAACCAAAATCAATAATAGTGAAGAAACACATATATACATACGTGTGTGAGAGACAAATAAAATTTTAATGTGGATACTGTAAGTGTGTCCTTATTTACATATTAATACAAACTTAAACTTATGCAGTAAAATAAAGTGAAAATATATCTACATTAGTTAAATATTCAGCAGAAGTGCAAGATATTTACAGTGGAACACTTCTATTCATTTTCTTTTTTTCTGCCACCCATCTCAGTCTTTTTCAGCTCATAAAAAGCAGACTTACTATTTGGGCCCTGCTTCAGTTCACTTTTACAAAATATATACAAGCGACCAATGTGTGGAGATTCTGGCCTTTTACGTTTCTGCTGTCCTTTCTCCTTCAATCGTTTCTTTGTGGTTTCAAGTTCTCTCTGAAAGAACTCTCCTTCCAAAAAGTCTTGAAATGATATTCTGGGGTTTGTTAGTCCTTCACCACTGTAAGCTTTAAAAACCTTTGTGGAACAGTAGAAGAACCTGATTTAAAAAAGTGGACAGAGGAGTGCTGGCTCAAATTTAGCCTATTACCCAAAAACACTTAAAATTCAACATAGAAGCAAATACTCACATCTATCTCCGAACCCAGTTGGAGATAGAAAAAAAGACACCAGCCATGAGTAAGAAGAGGCAAGGGTCCAGATTTATTGGTTCCGTTCCATCACACGAGATCCACACCGATGAGAATTCTCAGAAGTGATCTGACACCTGGAGCTCAAGCTCAAGTATTTATACTGTATTTACACAGTAGATAACCAATATATTTCAGAAAGACTATGATATCAATACCAATAGGGTTAAAAAAAAGAGCTCATCTACATTACCATTATGTTTTGAAAAAGGCCTTTCCAATTTACCATTAGGTTCGAAAGTGGAGAGAGACAAAACAATTTAGAGAGACCTTGGTCTCACTCTTATCTCGCGGGGTCAGCTTGACTCAGCTACCCTTATAAATGGCTCCTCATGGTTTTCTCTTAAAATTAAGGCCTTCCTTGCGAGACAAGAATCTTCACCATCTGAATTATGAGTAAGTTACATTTTTCTGTATTTCTGGTTTATATTTTATTTTCATATTTGCTCTATATCTCTATTTTATATATAGTTATACTGCTTGGTTTACTGTACTTCCTACTTCATAATATCATTATATTACCCTTCTACTATCCTACTACTCTTTATTTTTTATAAAGAGTATATATTTTATTATTATAAGATATTACCCTTATAATATCTTAATACTCCTTTTTATTATTTATTATTAATGTTATGTGTGTGTGAGAGAGAGAGACAGAGAGAGAGAGAGTGTGTGTGTGTGTGTGTGTGTGTGTGTGTGTGTTTATATGCCTGACCTTGACTGTACGAGAGTGTGTGTGTGTGTGTTTGCACTCCTCAAATCTTATACTTCTTTTTGACTAATAAACCATAGTGTGTTACTCTTAAAAGATCTTAAAGTGTGAATCCAATTCGTCAATATCCGCCTAATACCGCTTCTTTGTGTCTAGGTGCCTGTCGTCATTTTTCCTTCTCTTCGTTCCCCCCCTCTCAGATACAGAATCCACCCCGTGAATGTGTGTATTGACGCCTCTACACAGACAGACCCTCCCTCCAGCTTTCAGTCTGAGGATGGTGTCACCTTCTCTGATCTGGGCTCTGACCATTCTTCCCTCTTCTCACCGGTCAGTCCGCCCTACTCCCAGTGGTCTCCTTATTTCACCTTTGCTGACTATCCCATGTCCCCAGGACACACCCCATTTTCTTCCCCCTACCGCTCTCCTCAAGATTACGCACCCACCAGTCCTGTGAATTATCAATAAAATTACATATTACTCATACTAGGTCTCCCTCATGTTTATTTCATGTCATTTTTATCCACAACAGGAGCCATCGCTCTTATTTTTTGATTTTTTAGCAAGTTGTCAATGGCCTCCTTCATTGGGATGTCCACCATTTGTGGTCCAGCACAAACACCCTCCAACCAGTCTCCACAGGTCTAGTGCAGGTGCTCTAGGACAAGGCCAGCATGGGCAGAGGTGGTATAGGTCCACATGGGCACCATGAGATGAGGACAGCAAGGGCACAGGCAGAGTGCCAGTGGATTCTACTAGAACAACAAAAGAGCATGAAGAGTGTTACTCTACAGATAATAAATGTATGATAACAGTGTCTTGTGAGTTTTTTCTTCTTTAAAATGCTTACCTGACTTTAGCTGAGGATGTACAGTCACATCAAGAACAGCAGGAGAGTCTCCAGACTGGGCATTGGGTGGGCTGCTTTGTTCAGATGGATTTAAAGGCTGAGTGCTCTTGGTCTTGTGCTTTTCCCAGTCCAGCAGAACAGGGTGATGTCCAGGTTCAACATACTCCAGCCCAAACCTCCACCCGAATCTTTGTTGGACACCTGAAGGGCAGGACACTTTGGCATTCCTGTCACCCTCTCTGAGATACTATTGAGATCGGCAATCAGACATGGATCAAACACTCCTGGAAGCAGAACACCTGGCTGTTTCAGGTCCACCAGATGCTGAAAGTTCCAGCATGACACTCCAGTCATGCCCTGGGCTTGAAACAGTTCTGAGGAAACATGTGAGCATAAAGACTCCTGTAGTCTCTTCCTGCTGAAGGTTCTTTATCATGTAAATGGTGTACCCCATGTCATTTTCTTGTATTTGCCAAACTGCAAGATGTATTCACCAAAAACTTCTCTCTGGTCTGAGACATCCCCTCCTCTCTGACAGACCACAGTCAGAGCGTTTTTGTCTGAAGCTCATCCTTTATCGGTGCCGACTTGTCCTGCAGAGATGGGTTATTTTTGATCAGTCTGGCCTCCTCGGTTGGCTCCTGAAGGAGATATACCAGTGGTCTTTTAGAGAACACAACCTTAACTCTTCCTGGGAAAAACACAACTTTTTGTGCATGATGACCTGTAAGACAGAAAAAGCAGTATTTGTTAGATGTTACTAATTCTGTTTTAAAATAAAACTTTAGAATAATCACATTCAATGTGTTTTCATGAAACTTAAAAGGTGCAGCTGTACACTTTGTTTTCTGACATTCGAAAACATTACACAAAAATACAGTCATGAAATAGGTCTACATAAAAAACAACAACAACAAAGTCATGGGCATTCATATTTTCGCTTTAATCATCTAATTATGTGTTAGAGAGCAAAGACTCCAACAGGACTACTCCAAAGGTGAAACTAATCTAGGTTTAGAATAGTGTAATGTATGTGAACTGATAAACACTACAATAAATAAAAAATAACGGTCATAGTCATTCATTCATAGTTTAGCTTGTAATTAACCAGCCACATGTTAAAGAGCACAAACTCTCTCTCCTAGCAGGAGCATTACGTGCATGTTCACGGAAAAGCGTGTGTGACTTCTGTGTCACACTGATAAAACTTAGTCCGTGTTGTGTCTTTGCTTCTATGAGCTAAAGTTGCAGAATTAGATCAGACACTTGACAGACCGGTCATGAACTCTAACTCTTTACTTCACATCTGCCAATTCCGGGCATACACTTTTCTAGCGCCACCCACAACCCGGATACATGACATCTCCCCTTTATTTAGACTTAGACTAACACTTTAGTTTGAACATTTATTATTAGGATTGTCGTGACGATTTAAACATATCCCTTTACAATGTCTCACAATCAATAACTCAAAATATCTTCTTTTCCTTCTCTCCAAATTTTAAACAAACAAACACATGAAAACTTCACTTATGTATATCATCCTATGCATCAATAATTAATTAACATACATGCACATGGCATGCTAATTTGCTCCTCTATTTATACTCCACAATTCAAGTCTTGGAATCCTTCGGGGAGTTTTGTTTGTCTCTGTGGTCTCTTTTGCGATGCACCACCACCATCTTGTGTAATTTGGTGTAGCATCTTTCGGAACTCTGGTTGTGCAATGAAAGGTTTTCCTGAAACAGCTGGCTCTGGCTGCTTTTGATGATCACCTGGAATTTCCCTTTTCTCCTCTGTTCATTTTATTTATCTTTAAATGGGAGACTTTTTAACACATGCTTTCATTAAAAATGGTTTCAAGTTTCAATTATAATAAAGCATTTGTTCAAACAAACAAACAAACAAAAAAAAACCCTTCTGTTTTCATTTCTTTAAGGATCATTGTAACTGAATAATAATAATAATAATAATAATAATAATAATAATAATAATAATAATAGTGCTGATATGGTGTCCTGTCCTCTGATTTGTGTGTGTGAGAGAAAAATACTCACATTTCTGTTACATGGTAAAGAGTAAGTATATTATGACTGTGTGTGTGTTTGAGATCAGTGTTCTGATATTTCATTGTTTTTCTTCCAGGCTGTGTGAGTGTAATCTGACAGAGGAAAGCTGTAGAGTTCTGTCCTCAGTTCTCAGCTCAAACTCCGCCAGATTGAAAGAACTGGACCTGAGTGACAATAACCTGCATGATTCAGGAGTGAAGCTGCTCTCTGCTGGACTGGAGAATCCATACTGTACACTGGAGATACTGAGGTACACACACACACACACACGCATACACACTCAATAAATAAATAAATAAATAAATAAATGTAGTAATAATAATAATAATAATAATAATAATAGTAACTTTATTTATATAGCACATTTCATACATAAAATCCAGCTCAAAATGCTTCACAATGGAAAAGATATATATAAAAAAAGGTAAATTTAATATTAAAGGAGACCTATTTTAATCCTTTTTAGAAGATGTAATATAAGTCTCAGGTGTCCCCAGAATGTGTCTGTGAAGTTTCAGCCCAAAATACCCCACAGATCATTTATTATACCCTTCTGAAAATGCCCCTTTTTGGGTGGAAGCAAAAACACGCTGTTTTCCTGTGTGTGTCTCTTTAAATGCAAATGAGTTGCTGTGCCCCGGAAGAGAACAGCTTCTGTTTCGGGTAGTACATTAGCTGTGGAATCTGCTAACCACCTCATTCGGAAAGGCAATTTACAAACATTCACCAAATATAAAGTGCGATACTTACGTCTTCTGGATATGAAGCTGGATCACGAACAGTTGGTACTGATCCATTCTTGAGAATCAAGTTTTTAGTAAATCCTGCTTTGTATTGACCCGCGTTCACAAAGCAGTCTGGTGTGAAATGATTTAAGGTATTTTTGGGGCACGAGTCCAAGTCTGAGTCCAAAAGTATGGGATTCATTTTCTGTCAAAAGTTTTGCGGTCATGGATCGAAAAATAATAAGCGTGAATCAAACATTTAAAAACACATGTAAATTTATATCACACAAAACTGAAACATGAATTCAAAGTCTTCTGAAACGCACACAAAATCATGTTTCCTTGGTTATATTACTGTGTTTTTGTGCTCTCTGACATTTTCTGCTCATGTTTTCTTTTTCTGAACGCTTATGCTGGTTTTCCCTTCGCTTGTTTCCACATTCTCCAATTGCTTTTCCAAATGTTGTAGTTCGAGTTTCATGTAAATCAGGGCGGGCTTTAGCGTCACCATTGGTCCACTACAGCTCCTCCTCTAGCCAATTAACTGAAGAGGGGAGTTGATGTCAATCCACTGCGACTCATGGCTGTTGTGTTCATAGATATACATAGACTCCACATTGGCCGCTGGATCCTAGGTCAACGTCGCCGCCATATTGATCTGGGCAACAGTAATAATTCAATTCAATTCAATTTTATTTGTATAGCGCTTTTTACAATAGACATTGTCTCAAAGCAGCTTTACAGAAATATCAACACGGTATACAGATATTAAAGGTGTGAATTTATCCCAACTGAGCAAGCCACTGAGTGGCGACGGTGGCAAGGAAAAACTCCCTAAGATGTTTAAAGAGGAAGAAACCTTGAGAGGAACCCGACTCAGAAGGGAACCCATCCTCATCTGGGTAACAACAGATAGTGTGAAAAAGTTCATTATGGATTTATATGAAGTCTGTATGGCCTTAGGAGCAGCCGTAGTCCCAGCAGTCTGGAACTAGAGAAGATTTGAGCTCCATCCAGAGGCAGAAAGGATCTGGATCTCTAATATCTCCATAAATTCGTGTGGGGCTCGGCGAAAGGAGAGAGGGAGAAAAAAGATTATTATGACTGCGAAGTAGTAGAACAGAATCTAGTCAGGGTCGGCTTGAGTAAACAAATACGTTTTAAGCCTAGACTTAAACACTGAGATTGTGTCTGAGTCCCGAACACTAATAGGAAGACTGTTCCATAACTGTGGGGCTCTATAAGAGAAAGCTCTTCCCCCTGCTGTAGCCTTCACTATTCGGGGTACCGTCAAATAGCCTGCATCTTTTGATCTAAGTAGGCGTGGCGGATCATATAAAACCAAAAGGTCGCTCAGATATTGTGGCACGAGACCGTTTAGTGCTTTATAGGTTAATAAAAGTATTTTATAGTTAATGCGAGATTTTACTGGGAGCCAATGCAGTACTGATAATATTGGTGTGATATGGTCGTATCTTCTAGTTCTAGTTAGGACTCTAGCAGCTGCATTCTGGACTAACTGGAGCTTATTTATATTCCTACTGGAACATCCAGACAATAAGGCATTCCAGTAATCTAATCTAGGGGTGACGAATGCATGAACTAGTATTTCCGCATCATGTAGTGACAATATGTTTCTTATCTTAGAACTATTTCTGAGATGAAAGAAAGCTATCCTAGTAATATTATCTACATGAGCATCAAATGATAGGCTGGAGTCAATAATCACTCCAAGGTCTTTAACTGCTGCACATGATGAAACAGAAAGACCATCCAGAGTAACCATGTGATCAGAAAGATTACTTCTAGCTACACGTGGGCCTAATAAAAGTATTTCTGTTTTATCAGAATTAAGTAGAAAGAAGTTAGTTAACATCCAATGTCTAATGTCCTTTACACAATCCTCAGCTTTACTAAGCTTCTGTCTGTCCTCTGGCTTCGCTGAAACATACAACTGTGTATCATCAGCATAACAGTGGAAGCTAATTCCATGTTTACGAATAATTTGACCTAGGGGTAGCATATATAAAGTAAAGAGCAGTGGGCCTAAAACAGAACCCTGTGGAACTCCAAAAGTAACCTCAGTACGCATGGAGAATTCACCATTTACATCTACGAACTGATAACGATCGGTCAGATAAGACCTGAGCCAGGAGAGGACTGTTCCCTTAATACCAACAACATTTTCTAATCTATCAAGGAGAATAGTGTGATCTATAGTATCAAAAGCTGCACTAAGGTCGAGTAACACAAGCAGCGAAACACAACCCTGATCGGAGGTCAGTAGAAGGTCATTTACTACTTTAACTAACGCTGTCTCTGTGCTATGATGATGATGATAAGTCTCAGTTTATATTATAGTTTATATTATAAACTAAATTGCCGGTAATCGAGATTTTAATCTATACTGCTGTTTTTCTGTAAACCGACTTTTATGACAAGCTCCTCGTTTCGGCTGAGCGACTGATATATTGTGAATCTTACTGTAGTTCGTTGTCTAATTAACTTTACACATTAAAGAGTTCCTGTGTAAATGCTCCTACACACACTTTATGAATAAATTCATTCGTATCCAGTGTGATAAATGAAGCCCAGTGTTTTATATGAGTAAAACATTAAAGTGTGTATTGTATATGGTGTGGATTAACATTGTTTCTGCTATTGAGCTTTGTTTTTCTCTGTGTGTGTGTGTGTGTGTGTGTGTGTGTGTGTGAGAGAGAGAGAGAGAGAGAGAGAGAGATACCGAGAGATAGAAAGTTATTAGATTAAGATCCAAAGAACAATGAACACCAACTGTTTTAGTGTCTCTGTGAATCTCAGCTTGGTGTTAATGCTGAAATATCTACATCACTTCTCACATCAGAACAAAGTGCATGTATTTCTACAGCGTGTAGATCAGTGTACATTACACACACATTTACTTTAATAACATGACAATACTAGTTTATTGTTTATACACAGGCTGTTCATTTTATATTTTTATCCTGACATTAGAACCTTGTGTTCAGGTAAACACTTTATTTCCCACCTGATGGAAACTCCTCGTTTCACAATCAGATAAATAAATCTAATGCTTCCTCATTTCTCTTCCAGGCTGTGTGTGTGTAAACTGACAGAGGAAAGCTGTAGAGTTCTGACCTTAGTTCTCAGCTCAAACTCCTCCAGACTGAGAGAACTGAACCTGAGTAACAATAATCTGCAGGATTCAGGAGTGAAGCTGCTCTCTGCTGGACTGGAGAATCCACACTGTACACTGGAGAAACTGAAGTACACACACACACACACACACACACACACACACACACAGACAGACACACACACACACATATCCAGTTTCCATCTGTGGTGATTGTAATTGTAATGATGTGATATATTGTTACTGTTGTGTGTGAGATGGAGAGTAGATGTTCTGTATATAAAGATTTTGTGTAGTTGATGATTTCATGTTTTCTTTCTTGCAGGATGCGTTACTGCAGTATTACAGATGAAGGTTGTGCTGCTCTGGCTTCAGCTCTGAGGTCAAACTCCTCATCACACCTGAGAGAACTGTATCTGGAGTGGAATAATCCAGGAGAATCAGGAGTGAAGCTGCTCTCTGATCTACTGAAGGACCCATACTGTAAACTGGAGACACTACAGTGAGTTACTGACTTAGTGTCTCTTTTCTCTAATCTACTGTATCATATTGAATAGTGTGTGTGTGTGTGTGTGTGTATGTGTGTGTGTGTGTGTGTGTGTGTGTGTGTGTGCGTGCGTGTGTGTTTACACTGATGTTCTTCTCTGTCTTACAGCATTAAGGGTAATAAACTCACCAGGACTGGCGTATGACAGGAGTCTCACCTCAAACCTCTTCTCCTGTATAAAGCAGTTTTGGTGAAGAGTTAGAACCTGTCCGACATTTCCAGCAGTTTGGGACCTGAATCATTAAACTTAAAGGGGCAGAGCAGAAACAAAGTCAAGAACAGGCAGAAGGTCATACATAGGAGAAATCAACACACGTAACCAAATATCTGCTTGTTGTACCTAATTTTACCAAATTACCAAATACTATTAAGATTTAATGCCAGGTACTTACATCAGCTTGAGGATGAAGAAAAACACAGAACAATGAGTGAGGAAAGAAAGGGTCCAATTTATTGCTTCAACACACGAGATCCACACAATGGACGTCCCAAAGTGATCTAAAAATCCCCAAAGACGGGGCTCCCTTTTATACAGTTTATCAAGCTTAGTACATGCCCCTTGTTTTGCCCGAATACCAATATGTCTGATTTCTGGGTGATTTCCTCAACTATTATCTTGAATTCCGGGTGCTTTCCAACACCCTTTATATTTTCCTTTCTTTACTTTCCGAGAACCATTAAAGACATGTTTCTGGGGATTTCCAAAACCATTAAGTTTGACCTTGCTCTGCTTTCCTTTTTTAAAAACCAACTTCTGCTTTCCATGGCATTTTTGAGCTGTCCATCATCGAGAGAAGAACTTAGCTGTGTTTTGTGCTTATTCTCTTTCAATAATGTGTAAGTACATTTATGTTTATACATATGCCTATATATATATATATATATATATATATATATATACAGTATCTCACAAAAGTGAGTACACCCCTCACATTTTTGTAAATATTTGATTATATCTTTTAATGTGACAACAATGAAGAAATGACACTTTGCTACAATGTAAAGTAGTGAGTGTACAGCTTGTATAACAGTGTAAATTTGCTGTCCCTTCAAAATAACTCAACACCATTAATGTCTAAGCCGCTGGCAACAAAAGTGAGTACACCCCTGAGTGAAAATGTCCAAATTGGGCCCAAAGTGTCAATATTTTGTGTGCCCACCATTATTTTCCAGCACTGTCTTAACCCTCTTGGGCATGGAGTTCACCAGAACTTCACAGGTTGCCACTGGAGTCCTCTTCCACTCCTCCATGACGACATCACAGAGCTGGTGGATGTTAAAGATCTTGTGATCCTCCACCTTCCGTTTGGGAATGAACCACAGATGCTCAATAGGGTTTAGTCCATCACCTTCACCCTCAGCTTCTTTAGCAAGGCAGTGGTCGTCTTGGAGGTGTGTTTGGGGTCGTTATCATGCTGAAATACTGCCCTGCGGCCCAGTCTCCGAAGGGAGTGGATCATGCTCTGCTTCAGTATGTCACCGTACATGTTGGCATACATGGTTCCCTCAATAAACTATAGCTCCCCAGTGCTGGCAGCACTCATGCAGCCCCAGACCATGACACTCCAACTACCATGTTTGACTGTAGGCAAGACACACTTGTCTTTGTACTCCTCACTTGGTTGCCGCCACACACACTTGACACCATCTGAACCAAATAAGTTTATCTTGGTCTCATCAGACCACAGGACATGGTTCCAGTCATCCATGTCCTTAGTCTGCTTGTTTAAACTGTTTAAGTTAAACTGTTTGCGGGCTTTCTTGTGCATCATCCTTTGAAGAGGCTTCCTTCTGGCACGACAGCCATGCAGACCAATTTGATGCAGTGTGCGGCGTATGGTCTGAGCACTGACAGGCTGACCCCCCACCCCTTCAACCTCTGCAGCAATGCTGGCAGCACTCATACGTCTATTTCCCAAAGACAACCTCTGGATATGACGCTGAGCACGTGGACTCAACTTCTTTGGTCGACCATGGCGAGGCCTGTTCTGAGTGGAACCTGTCCTGTTAAACCGCTGTATGGTCTTGGCCACCATGCTGCAGCTCAGTGTCAGGGTCTTGGCAATCTTCTTATAGCCTAGGCCATCTTTATGTAGAGCAACAATTCTTTTTTCAGATCCTCAGAGAGTCCTTTGCCATGAGGTGCCATGTTGAACTTCCAGTGACCAGTATGAGGGAGTGTGAGAGCGATGACACCAAATTTAACACACCTGCTCCCCATTCACACCTGAGACCTTGTAACACTAACAAGTCACATGACACCGGGGAGGGGAAAATGGCTAATTGGGCCCAATTTGGACATTTTCACTTAGGGGTGTACTCACTTTTGTTGCCAGCAGTTTAGACATTAATGACTGTGTGTTGAGTTATTTTGAGGGGACAGGAAATTTACACTGTTACACAAGCTGTACACTCACTACTTTACATTGTAGGAAAGTGTCATTTCTTCAGTGTTGTCACATGAAAAGATATTATGAAATATTTATAAAAATGTGAGGGGTGTACTCATTTTTGTGAGATACTATATATATATATATATATATATATATATATATATATATATATATATATATAAAATATCTTTTATTTTGTTAATTTGTATATAGTATGATTATTGAATAAATGTTAGTTCCTTTTTGTTAGCCCCTTTTTTCTGTTAGAGCTGGGCAATGATTAATCTCGTGGGGTTTTTCTATGTAGTAGGAGAGTGGATTCTGTTCATACTGGATTTTTCTTATAAAGAAATAGTGTGGTCTTTCTGTTATATATCAAAAAGGTAACTCTGGACTTCAGTTCCCATCAGTCACTGCACTGTACTACAAGATGTCACATGACCACCTGCACCTGAATCAAGTTTCTGTTAACGATCACGCTTATATATAGCCATTGTTTGCACTGCTTCCCTGTCTTATGTTTGTCTTAGACTACCGTTGTTCATGTTACCGTGTCTTGGTCCTATTAGTTTTTGTTTAGTCCTAGCCACAGTGTTTTACATTTGTCGTAGAATCTTTTGTGTTTTGTTGGCTTATATTAATAAAACGTTTAAAATCTGCGATTGCTTCCGCATATACCTTCGGTACGTGACACTATCCCTCTTTTAGCTGAGCAACGATCTTTCTTTCCTCCTTCCTTTAATGACACAGGCCTTGACCTGAATGCTCGCTACCAGCTTGCACATCTTACTGCAGATCTGTCACTTCTGATTGATGTTCTACAAGCTGAGCTTGGTGATTCTGGATTTCCTCCGCTGTTGAGGTATAGGATGTCTCCAGCTTCTGTGTCTGTGGATGTTTCTACTCAGACAGAGTCATCTTTGACATTTGTCTCTGAAGACTTCTCTGATGATTATGACGATGATGATGACATGGCATACTCTGATCCTGGCTCTAACCCTTCTCCTGACGCCCTCAGCCCTTACCCATATTCTCCCAGCAGCCCTGACTTCTCTCCTGACCAATCCCTTTATCCTCAACCTCCATCTCCTACCGACTATTTGCCCACCAGCCCCTCAGCTTCTCAGTAAAGTTTATTGATTACATATGTTTCCCTTCTGTTTTATTTTCTTCATAAATTTTATCCAACATTCCTCCCTTTGAGGCTTTCTAAGCCTCACATGACTAATTTAGTGGGTATCTGTGAATAAACTAGTTTTGGCACACCCACCGACCGTCTGTAGTTAATTGCCTAATAGTAGCTTTGACATACCCACAGCGTCAGCGGTCATACTCGCCATCTGCCGCACCATTGGTTGTGACTACCTCTATACTACTGCTGTTGCAGTGGTCTTTAAGTAATGTCTGGAGGGCTGGAGGGAGAGATTCTAGCACCGTCCTTCTAGGTGCTTCAAAGTAAATGGGCAACTGGAGCACGGGGTGTAAGGCTCCATTCCGTCTTGTCTGGGCTGGAGCTACATAGAAATACCTGCTCATGGGGCTCTGTGTGGCTTGTTGTCTAGTATCTATATAGGTTTCTATCACCCTGGTTAAATGCCGATTATGTCTACAGTTTTTATGTGGCATATATGTTTAAGAATTTTTCACCTGTTTTGCCCCTATTTTTCTCGACCAGGCCTACTAGGCCCCAGTTATGTATTCGTCAGGACCACAAGGTTTCCTGATTAATGCCTCTCCTTGCTTTTCACAATTTGCACTTTACGCACTCAGGGTGGGCGAAAAAACCTCTATGAGGGAAAAATTCCCACCCTGCCAGCACCCTTGTACTCAACAGCACCCTTTCTCTTTTCCTGTGCCTGATTGTGTTCACAGTTTACATTACATATATCATCATAACAGTTCATTGCATTATTACAAATAATTCAGAACAAGGGAATGTCCATTTCACCCCATTTGGCAGTGTCTTTTCTTTTGCACAGGTTATCTTCAGCCCAGGCACTTTACATACCATAGAGGGCCACCCTTGGGGAGAGGTTAGGCCAGCACTTACACCCAGGGCATGGCTCATCACTTCCATGAACACAGATGTAGATTCACACAAATGCTGGACAGACCCCACAGATCACACCCAAATCAACAACTTACTTTTACTCTACCTATCATTGTAAAGATTAGATGGTAGTGGTGTCCTTTATGGAGATAACAGGTTCATTTTTCCTATCTTCTGAACCCCTTACCTATAATCACTCCTTTACGCACTGATTTCCTTAATTCGACTCTTCTTTAATTTAAGGGATGTCTATGCATAAACACTGCCTTTCTTACCCGTCGCCCTCCCTCTGCTAGTTGTCTGATTGTCACCTTTATGTCTCCCAAATGTTGCCTATCCAGCAATTCTAATCCTATATCTTCTATGTCGGACCTAACTTCCACAACCGCCTGTCCTGGGCAGCTCTCAAACAATTCTTGGGCTATCTGGGGCTTGTGGTTCACTCGTGCGCTGCTACTGTTCAAATTAAAATGACACGGCTGTACCCAATTTAGACGAGAGCTCTGCAGATTTATTGATCCATTTGCCCGCTCAACCATGCCTCGGGATTGGGGGTGATATACACATCCCAGTTTATGGTCCATTCCCAATGTGCTTGCAATTGCTTCAATTTACAAGATTTACAAAATGGGTGCCATTATCTGACCTCAAAAAATCAGGGATGCCAAATCTTTGGATGACTTCACGACACATAAACTTGGCAGCTGAATGGGCATCTTCTTTAGCTGTTGCAGTTGCCTCCACCCACCTGCTGAAGCGATCTTCCACTACCAAAATATAGCGTTTCTTTTCCACTCTGTTATCGGCCCCCATATCTACATAGTCCATCATTATGTGCCGAAAGGGACCCATTGGTGCTGGTATATGACCTACGGGAGCTGTAAAGTTTTTCTGGACATTGTGCTTAACACATGTCTCGCACTTACTAAGTGTGTGATCAACAATACAGGCCAGGTACGGAGATCACCACTCTTGGCAGACTTTTCGGATAGTTTCTGTTCTGTTAGCATGGTCTTGACCATGCTCTTCCCTTATTAGTAACGGGAGAAAGCTAGCTGGGGCTACACACAATTCCTCTATGCTCCGCTCCAGCCCTGTTCCTGCTTCCTTTTCCGCCCCCCTTTTTATCCACATAGATTTTTCTGCCACCCCTGTGGCATTCTTTAACTCTACAATGTGTGCCATATTATCTTCCGGAGGGGGTCACACTTGCCCCTCCCCTGGATTAGTTAGAGCCATCATCTGAGCTGGCTCTACCGCCACTTTCTTTGCTGCCTCATCCACAACTGTATTTCCTCTAGTGATGAAAGAATCATTAGTTTTATGTGCCTTGCCTTGCAACTATAGCTAACTTTACAGGCAGCAACATTGCATACAACAAGTCTGAAATGGCAGCACCATGAATTATGGTCAACCCGTCTGCTCGTTGAAACCCCCTTTGTGCCCAGATGGGCCCAAACACATAACACATGCCATGAGCGTATGCCGAATCTATGTAAACTGTGCAGCTCTTGCCATTTCACAATTTACCGGCTGCAGTTAGCGCCCTTATTTCAGTCAGCTGGGCTGAGCAGGTTTGGGGAGGAGGAACGCTCATCACTATTTCGAAGATAGATGGGGTTTGTTTAACCTCAACTACCGCATATCCCGCCTTGTTTCCTGCATCGGTTCGGAAGCAGGATCCACCTACGATAAATGTGTGTTGTGCACCTTCTAGCGGGTGGTTCTCCAAATCAGGTCGTGGTTTTAGATATTTCTCAGACTCCGCCACACATTCATGTGGGGTGCCATCAAGAGGGGTTACGAGTTTGTCCGCTGGGTTGACTGTGGTACAACGTTCGATAGTTAGTTCTGGGGCCGATAGAATAGAGTAATAACCCATACGGCGTTTGACTCGTTAGAAGGGCATGTAACGCGTGCGTGGTTTACAGTGTAACCGGATGCCCCATTGTAATTGTGGACACTTTTTGATACGCGAAGGCAGCTGCTGCCAAGGAACAATAACAGGGTGGCATCCCCTTTTCCACATTATCGAGCGCTGTGCTATAATATGCAATGGCTTGTTTCCCCATGCCTTGTTGGAGTTGGGTCAGAAAGGCTGACGCATATCCCTTTCTTTCGGAGACATAAAGGTGAAAACATTTGCTGTAATCTGGGTTGGCTAATGCGGGAGCAGTCATTAGGGCATTTTTAATATCTACAAAGGCTGCTAATGCCTCTGGAGTCCATACAAGGGAAGCATTTGGTTGTGATGGGTTGGCTGCTTTTATCATGTCTCTCAACAGTTGAACCCTTAAAGCAAATTTGCATACCCACAGCCAGCTAAATCCCGCCATTACCAGAAAGGCCAACATTTGGCATACCGTTTTCGGTTGTGGTGCCTTGCTTATGGCTTCCACATGTTTTGGTGCAATTGTGCGGCTTTCCCCCTCCAACACACGACCCAAATACTCCACATTTTTCCGACAGTATTGCAATTTTTCTTTGTTTACCTTATGCCCATTTTTGGCAAGCATCGTCAGGATTTTCAATGAGTCCTACTGACACTGCTCTTTAGATGGGCTACAGATCAGAAGATCGTCAACATACTGCAACACGGTGTGACGTTATCCAATGTATTTCTGTTTGCTCTATGTGCCATTTGTGTGGCTATGTTGGTGATGGGATGGGTTTCTTATGTCTCATCCCCATTCTCTAGGCCCCGCCTACTGCATGCGTCACGTTCCAGCTTGCTAGTGGATGATTACATCTTGTCCACGCCTGCTCCGGCCTGGTGCGACAGGATTGGTTGCCAGCACATTTCCGGAAGTGTACTTAAGCCTCGACAGGCTGCATCCCAGGGAAGATCATTGCATTGTGTTGTGTGTAGAGAGAAGTGCTTTTCGCCTGTGTATGTCTATTTCGACTGTATATGACCTTATGCTTGATTTGACTTTGTTTATGCTCTGCCCCGTTACGATTCGTGTAATACACTTGTGTATATATGTATATATTATTTTGTTAATTAACCCACTAATAGTCATGTCTGTAAATAGTGCACGGTTAAGAGTGGTTTGTAGGGATTCGAATTCGGAGTTCGATGGAGTAGGACACGAAGTTGGAGGCTCCTTCAGATTTTGATTAAAATTCTAATTAATTTGCGCTTTTTGGTTATACAATAGATTTTGACTTATTCTACTCCGTTTCCTTGCTTTCCGTTTCCTTGTTTCTGCTTACTTTTAACTTTGTGGCACGTTAAAATGTCTGGAAAGAACACGAAAACCCTTGGTAGCATTCAGACACGACTGAGTTCTAGTGTGCGCGCCATGAGCGAGTCCCCTTCTTCCCCTGAATCCGTGTGGTGGAGCAGTGACCCTGGCTTCACTGCACTCAGACTTGATCTGCTGGCTTTACTGAGGAAGGACATTGCCGATATTTTAAAAAAGGAGCTCCAGGAGAATCTCGGGGGTGCACTGTCTACTATCCAGCTTGACCTGCAGGCTGTGAAAACACAGCTGGCTAGTGATAAAGTTGCTACCGAGGCTACCATGTCAACACTGAAAGGTACTGTTGGGGAAACGGAGCACGTTCTCTCTCTGGTTGCACCGATGACATAGATCACATGAAGACTACTATCGAGTCTCTCACTGCGACCGTGACTCAATTAGAGAATAAATGTGAAGATTTGGAGTTGAGGTCACGGCGCAATAACTTTAGGATAGTCGGAGTTCCAGAGGGCGCTGACACATGTACAACTGCTGCTGTAGCGGCCTTGTTAAAAGAGGCGTTTGGTCTGAAGAAGGAGTCCCACCGAACCCTTCAGCCAAAGCCCAAGCCTGGTGAACGACCACGAGCTATTGTGTGCAGATTCCACTATCACAGTGATTGTGTTGACATTTTACGCCGTGCGAGAGAGATCCAGCGGATTAAACTGAGGGATTTGACCATCTCCATTTTCCCTGACTACATAGCCAAGATAGCCCGGGCCCGGGCCGCGTTTAACGAGGTTCGGCGTCAACTTCGTGGTATTGAGGGCGCTCGCTATGGAATACTTCACCCAGCTCGGCTTCGCATTACATATAACGGTGTTCAGAAGGACTTTATTTCAGCCGAGGAAGCAGGAGACTATGTTAAACTCTTGATATCGGGGTGAACTGCATCATCTACACAGCGGCATCTTTTTTGCTTTTCTTTTCTTTTTATTTTTTGCACTTGGTCTTCCAGCGCTTCTGTATTCAGATTTTTATTGAAGATATTGTCGTTGTATTACTTCGCCTAGATTTTGTGGACTTACTCCTCTTAAATCTACTTCTGTATTAATGTAATTTTGTTGGTTAGTTCAGCTTACTCTCTGATTTGTTTTCACATTGTGGACAACTTTTGGTTATTGTAGGATACACTGCTGTCTCATTTGTTTTATGGAGACTTTGGGTGTGGGAGTTTGGGGGATTGTGAGAGTAAACAAAACATGCCAATGCTTTGAAGGATGTGAATTGGAACAGTGTCACGAATCGTGATGGAGCAGAGATAGGACAGATGCAAGTGCAGGATGAACAGTTGTTTATTTGAAAGAGAGACAGGCAGACAAATCCAAAACGTGATCCAAAACGTAATCCATAAACATGCAAGAGGTCAGGCGATTGGCAAACAGACATACACAGGGCAAGGCAGGAATCTAGGTCGTGGTCACGGAAAACAGGGTCGGTAAACAAAACAAGAAACGAACTATGACGAGGGACTGGAAGCGGATAATCCAGCGTGAACTAACTCTAAACATGGACCGTGACTATGACTATGACTATGATACGAGCTAAACTAACTCTAAACATGGACCGTGACTATGACTACGATACGAACTAAACTAACTCTAAAGTACTAATCTTCCGCGTTGTGTGCTGGGAGGTGCGCAGTATATATGTGGACATGATCAGCGTCTAAACCGCTAGCAGCTGAGAGCAATTCAGACCCACGTGAAATCCCAGCCAATGACAGAACAGGGAGGAGCCAGAAACATAAACAAAACACACGTGTCCAGATGTCATTACAGTCAACAACGGAAAAGCAGGTGCTCGCGCATTCGCACTTAGAGCACGCTGCTTCAAGGGGGAATCGTGACAGAACCCCCCCCCCATAGGCACTCCTCCCGGAGTGCCATGAGTCATCCCACTTCATTGGCGGCCCCGGCCCCCTGGGCTGAATGTCCTAAGCAGAGCCAGGAAACTGCACGGTGTTCTTGGCGGCGTAGGGAAGCGGAGCGACGACCCTGGCTGAACAGAGAGGCTGAGCGACGTCCTCGGCTGAACAGGGAGGCTGAGCGACGACCTCGGCTGGGCAGGGAGGCTGAGCGACGTCCTCGGCGGAGCATGAGGGCAGAGCAATGTCCTTGGCAGAGCATGAGGGCAGAGCGACGTCCTCGGCGGAGCAGGGAAACAGAGCACTGTACTCAGCAGAGCAGGGAAGCAGGGTGACGTCCTCGTTGGAGCATGAAGGCAGAGCGACGTCCTCGGCGGAGCAGGGAAACAGAGCACTGTACTCCGCAGAGCAGGGAAGCAGGGCGACGTCCTCGTCGGAGCATGAAAGCGGAGCGACGTCCCCTGTAAGGCCAGGGAGAGGAGCGTGGGCCTCCGTGCGGCCAGGGAGAGGAGCGTGGGCCTCCGTGCGGCCAGGGAGAGGAGCGTGGGTCTCCTCAAAGCAGAAGGGGGGAACGATGTTTGCCATGGAGCAGGAAGGCTGAGCGACGACCTCAGCTGAACAGGGAGGCTGAGCGACGACCTCAGCTGAACAGGGAGGCTGAGCGACGACCTCAGCTGAACAGGGGGGCTGAGCGACGACCTCAGCTGAACAGGGGGGCTGAGCGACGACCTCAGCTGACCAGGGGGGCTGAGCGATGACCTCAGCTGACCAGGGGGGCTGAGGCTCTGAGGTCACCAGGTGAACCTTGGGCCTGGGCGGAGCTTGGGTGGCCGTGTCAGTAGACTCAGGCATGAGCAGAACTTGGCGGTGCGTGTCAGTAGACTCGGGCGTGAGCAGAACTTGGCGGTGCGTGTCAACAGACTGTGGCGTGAGCAGAACTTGGCGGTGCGTGTCAGCAGACTGGGGCGTGAGCAGAACTTGGCTGGGCGTGTCAGCAGACTGGGGCGTGAGCAGAACTTGGCTGGGCGTGTCAGCAGACTGGGGCGTGAGCAGAGCTTGGTCAACTGGATCAGCAAGCTTGAACGTGAGCTCAGGGACGTGAGGCTTGGCTTGGACCTCAGGGACGTGAGGCTTGGCTTGGACCCCAGGGACGTGAGGCTTGGCTTGGACCTCAGAGCCTGGAGGCTTGACTTGGACCTCAGAGCCTGGAGGCTTGACTTGGACCTCAGAGCCTGGAGGCTTGACTTGGACCTCAGAGCCTGGAGGCTTGACTTGGACTTCAGAGCCTGGAGGCTTGACTTGGACTTGGATTTCAGGGACTTGAGACTTGACTTGGACTTCAGAGACTGGAGGCTTGACTTGGACTTGGATTTCAGGGACTGGAGGCTTGACTTGGACTTCAGAGCCTGGAGGCTTGACTTGGACTTCAGAGCCTGGAGACTTGACTTGGACTTCAGAGCCTGGATGCTTGACTTGGACTTCAGAGCCTGGAGGCTTGACTTGGACTTGGATTTCAGGGACTTGAGACTTGACTTGGATGTCAGAGACTGGAGGCTTGACTTGGACTTGGATTTCAGGGACTTGAGACTTGACTTGTATGTCAGAGACTGGAGGCTTGACTTGGACTTGGATTTCAGGGACTGGAGGCTTGACTTGGACTTCAGAGCCTGGAGGCTTGACTTGGACTTCAGAGCCTGGAGGCTTGACTTGGACTTGGGCCTCAGGGACTTGGGACTTGACTTGGATTTGGACCTCAGGGTTGAGCCCTGGTGCTGGTGCCTCCCTGCTGACCTCTCGCTGGAGCTCGGCAGGTGAGCCCACCTCGTGGGGCTCAGGTTCGAGCTCTGAGGTCGCCAGGTTAACCTCCGGCTGGGGCTCTGGTGCTATGACCTCCGACAGGCGTTCCGAGGTCACCCTGTCGATCCCGGGCTGGGTCTCTGCACGGGCTCTCCGGTGGAGTTTCTTATGCTCCTGCCAGCTGCTCTTGAAGCATTCCTGAGAGCAGAAGAAAGCTTCCTGGAGGCCCAGCTTCTTGCAGGTGGGACATTGAAGCTGAGTCTCTCTCCCGCAGCCCTCGGTCATACATCTCGGAGATTTCGCCCCGCGTTGGCCGGAAACTGAAGTGGATCACTGGTTACTCCCCTGTCCATCTCCTCATAATAGAGGTTGAATGGTGGGTCCACCTGGGGCTGTCCATTGACTCTCCACCCCAGTAAATCAAGGCCACGAAGTTGTCCAGGCTGTGAAAACTCCTCCATAAACAGCTCTGCAAACTGAGTGACATCATGGAGGGCTGGCGACCCAGCACTCACCAGCTGCTCCGCCCAGTCACGGGCCAGACCGCAAAACCTGGACACAAGGAACGCGATCCACTCTCTCTTAGAAGGCTTGGGAAACGCCAAGCTGCAGAAATACTCCTGGCAGCTGAAGAGGAACTCCAGCGGGTAACTCCCCAATCCCGCTGTCTCTGGTGGCAATTCAAGGGCGTACCTTTGGGGAAATTGCACGGACGAAAAATGCGGCCAGTAATCCGAGCGTTCCCCGATGAGGTATTGTCCTACTACTTCCCTTCTTCCTGTGGCGTGACTTCTCTCTCGTCTTCGTGCTGCATCCATGTTGAGGCGGAAGATTCTGTCACGAATCGTGACGGAGCAGAGATAGGACGGATGCAAGTGCAGGATGAACAGTTGTTTATTTGAAAGAGAGACAGGCAGACAAATCCAAAACGTGATCCAAAATGTAATCCATAAACATGCAAGAGGTCAGGCGATTGGCAAACAGGCATACACGGGGCAAGGCAGGAATCTAGGTCGTGGTCACGGAAAACAGGGTCGATAAACAAAACAAGAAACGAACTATGACGAGGGACTGGAAGCGGATAATCCAGCGTGAACTAACTCTAAACATGGACCGTGACTATGACTATGACTATGACTATGATACGAGCTAAACTAACTCTAAACATGGACCGTGACTATGACTACGATACGAACTAAACTAACCCTAAAGTATTAATCTTCCGCGTTGTGTGCTGGGAGGCGCGCGGTATATATGCGGACATGATCAGCGTCTAAACCGCTAGCAGCTGAGAGCAATTCAGACCCACGTGAAATCCCAGCCAATGACAGAACAGGGAGGAGCCAGAAACATAAACAAAACACACGTGTCCAGATGTCATTACAGTCAACAACGGAAAAGCAGGTGCTCGCGCATTCGCGCTTAGAGCACGCTGCTTCAAGGGGGAATCGTGACAAACAGAGTAATGTTATTCAATTGCGAATCTGTTTTTAGAGGATTTAAACCTAACATGGTGAACATATTATATTATAGAATTCAGGCAATTTTACTGAGGTTATCTCATACAGTGTGGCAAGTAATAATCTGGAAAGACCTTTGTAATATCACAGTCTAAAAGTCGATTTAAAGAGAAGCAAATCAGTAAATGAATCACATGAAAATGAATCACATATAAATGAATCATACATAAATGAATCACATGAAAATGTATCACATGAAAATGTATCACATGAAAATGTCCATCCATCCATCCATCTTCTACCGCTTACCCCTTTTCAGGGTCACGTGGAAACCTGGAGCCTATCCCAGGGAACCACATGAAAATGTATCATACATAAGTGAATCACATGTAAATGAATCACATGAATATGAATCACATGAATATGAATCACATGAAAATGAATCACATGTAAATGAATCATATGAAAATTAATTAATAAATTAAAAGACAAGAGTGGTTTGTAGGAAGTCGGCGCCAGTTGTGTTGATTCTTCTTTTCTCCTGGTTTTAGGTTAGCTAGGGAGTGATGGAAGATGGTGTATTTTTGTTTCATTTTCTTGTAGTTTAGTTAGTTTTCTTTTGGTAAAGTTGGAGGGTATTTTTGTTTATTATTTTGGCTTGGCCGGCTTCTGAAGAGTGAAGCCACTGTATATATAAAAGGTGTTACGTTTGGAGAATAAAACAAAGCAAACACAATCTTGGTCTCGCCAACCCTTTTCTTTTTTTATTTTGTTGTATGTTGCGGCCTGACCTAGACCGGATCGTAACAACTGTGCTTTGGCATTCCAGGGCTGAGAGATCTTGAGCTAGTACCTGGTTAATATTGAGGGCTCTCACAGTATCCTTGTGGGAGCCTAGTGTATGTGTATTGTTGCCCTTCATAAATGAATGTGAATAAGTGCTGGGAATCTGGATGGAGAGGTACGCTAATTAAGGTGGAGCATAGGTCTATCACCGTATACCATTTGGTCCCTTCTGGTATGGTAGACAGAAGGGTATGTGGGTCAGGTACCACAGGCATCTCAGGCACGACTACTTGATTTATGGCCCTTAAATCATGTACCAGCCTCCATTGATCTGAATCGGGTTTCTTAACCAGAAAGATGGGGCTGTTGCACTGGCACTGGTAGGGACTAACACTCCGGCCTCTATTAGGCCATATATTGTTGGTCTTATTCCTTCTCTTGCCTGCACTGACAAAGGATACTGTTTCTGGTGTGGCAGTCTCACATTTCCCTTTCACCTTTATTTTTGCTAAGCCTGCTGACTTAACCATCCCTACATCCGTTGGGTGCCTTGTCCGCAACTGTTCTGGTACTGTCTTCAAAAGTTTGTCACCTTCCTGGTTCTTCTCTGTCTCTACCATTGCCATCTGATAACCTCTGTTGCCTAGCTCTGAATGTATACTAACTCTAGTTGCCACCGTGGAGTCGATGGCCACCACAGAAATGCCTATAAACTGTCCATCTGGGGATCTATGCAAATACGGATTCTCAGTTGGCCTCCATTCCTTAACTTCCCTTGCCTGTTTTACCATTGGCTCTAAGTCCTTCGGTTCAAAGTCTTTTGCGACCATGAGGGTGGCGTGGGGGGCCGCATTCTCCTCTTGATACCAGTTCGTGATTCTGTCTGGGAGTTTAATCATGGCAGCCACTCCTTGCGGGCCACTCACTATGTCCATTGTCTTGATGTCCATCATTTGTCCTTGTCCCATTTCTTCCCACATTTGGGCGAACTCTTGGTGTTCTCCTCCTTTGTCATACTTTATGGTGCAGTGTAGAGGGGTGTCAGCTTCTCGGCAGTCGGGCCGCATGTGTTTTAGCCATGGTGTCCATTCCACCATTCCTCACACTCCTCTACTCCTGTTACTGCTGGATGTTCCTCGTAGTTGTGTTGTTCTCGTCTGTCCTCAACCTCTGGCCCACCTACTTCTTCTCTCATGTCAGGGTCAAGTTCTCTTCACGGCTCTATCTTAGGTTTCACCCCCAGGGGACCCTTCTGTATGACCTGGGTCGTGCGTCAGTCTTCAGTCTTTGCCTTTACCATTGTTGTGCTCATAAATTGGTACTGCTGGAATTCCCTCCAATACTCCTGCACATCCTCGTCCCTTGACCCACTTCCTGCATCAGTTTGAGTGGCTCATTTCGTTCTACTATTCGATTGTCTTCTTCGACATACCCTCATTTTTCTTCTGCATCTTCTTGTTCCTTTTGTCCTTCTTTCAATGGCTTCTGGATGCCTGAGAATACTCCTCTAACCTCCATTTTGACTGGTTTCCACGCTTGTTCCCTTTCTCCTAGAGTTTGCACCATGTATGTTCCTGCTGTTGGAGTGCGCATTCTGGGTTTTGCTTGTGGAACATACCGTGGGTTATATGTAGGTGGCGGCTCCGGCTCCCATTGTTTCTTGCATGGTGGCATGTTTTCCTTTATCTCACATTCTTTTTCTTTCTCCTTTATCATTCATTCCTTGTCAATTGCTTCCTTTATTTTCCTTGCCAGTTCCTTCTCCTGCTCCTCTTTTTTCCTTTTTGCTGCTGCTTTTGCATGTTCCTTCTACACTCTTTCTTCTTCCCTTCTCTCTTTTCCTTCTTCTTCAAACCATTCCACTATCTCCTCTTTCTTTGACAACTTTGTTCAAGCCTTCATTCCTTTTTTCTGCTCATCCCAGACTGCAAGCCTTTCTCTCATTTTTAAACACAGCTGTTCATCAAAAGTCCCTATCTCGGGCCACCTCAACACCCCACTTGTCTTTTCATTCCATTTTTTACAATAATGTCTGATATCTTTCTCGTTGGCTTTATGCTTTTCTACAATAATCTCTATTGGATTTACTCCCGCTTTCTTATCCACCATTTTCTTTCTAATTTAGGTGTATCTGTGTATTACGTTTGTTAATGATTTTTTTCCAGGCCGTACCTCACAAATCCCAGCCTCTTATGACCCTACGCACACTTCCCGCGAGTTTCCATTTATTTTTGTACGTCTTCCCTAACCCAAAAGTTTACAGCTGTGTTACACAACCAAACACTTTTTCCCTTACTTTTCGTACTTTCTTGTGGGGTTTTTCTATGTAGTAGGAGAGTGGATTCTGTTCTTACTGGGTTTTTCCTATAAGGAAAGAGTGTGACTCTGTTCTTTTTGTGGTCTTTCCCTCTTTTAGCTGAGCAATGACTTTTCTTCCCTCCTTTCTTTAATGACACAGGCCTTGACCTGAATACTCGCTACCAGCTTGCACATCTTACTGTGGATCTGTCACTTCTGATTGATGCTCTACAAGCTGAGCCTGGTGCTTCTGGATTTCCTCCACCTTTGAGGTATAGGATGTCTCCAGCTTCTGTGTCTGTGGATGCTTCTACTCAGACAGAGTCATCTTTGACGTTTGTCTCTGAAGACTCCTCTGACCCTTATGACGATGATGATGACATGCCGTACTCTGATCCTGGCTCTAACCCTTCTCCTGACACCCTCAGCCCTTACCCATATTCTCCCAGCAGCCCTGACTTCTCTCCTGACCAATCCCTTTATCCTCAACCTCCATCTCCTACCGACTATTCGACCACCAGCCCCCAAATTCTCCATAAAGTTTTATTGATTACATATGTTTACCTTGTGTTTTATTTTCTTCATAAATTTTATCCAACATGCCTTATAAAGCAATGGTAACGATCCGCCCCGGGGATGGAGACTGACGAGGCCTAAGTACACGTCCAGAAATGTACAGCCAACTAATCCCAAAGCACAAGGTGGGAGCAGGCATGTACGAGATGTGATCATCCAATGGCAAGCCGGAACATGACGCATTGCAGTGGACTGGGCTTAAAAGAGCAGGAGACAAAAGACACCCATCCCACCCCCGACATAGACACATGAATGGCACATAGTACAAACAGAAATACAATTGTGGACATAAATCTAAGGACCTGTGTAAATAGTGCACTGTTATAATGGTTAGTAGGAAGTCGGTGCCATTTATGTTTATTTTTTTTTCTCCTGGTTTTGGGTTAGCTAGGGAGTGAGGGAAGACAGTGAATTTTTGTTTTCTTTTCTTGTAGATTAGTTAGTTTTCTTTGTGTACAGTTAGAGGGTATTTTTGTTTATTATTTTGGCCTGTTCAGCTTCTGATGTGAAACCACTTATTTGAAACCACCTATTTAAAAAAAAAATAAAAACAAAGCAAATGCAATCCTGGTCTCGCCAACCCTTTATTATATTTTATGTTGCAGCCTGATCTAGACCATTGAATTGCTTAAAAATTACCATGGTAACACAGAGCTCCAAGGTATAAAAATATGGCATTTAATATGAACCAAACAGTAACCAGTTTTAACACCTAAAAAAAGTTTACATAGCAAATTTTAGCAAAGTGCTTTGCAGTAAATTAAAATGTAAAATAAAAATGGTGCTGTTTTTGAAAAAAAAATCTTTTAACATTTAAAGATTCAGATTGAGGTTGTGGTGAGGTTTCAATCAGTATATCTGGGTAAGACACATTGAACGATTCACTTCTGGCATTCATGAAGAAGTCATAAACTCCACTGGAATAATAAACAGAATCTAATAAAACCAAGAGTGGAAATTATTGGTGCAAGGTTGTTAGGATAGGCTTCCTCCAACCTGGAACTATATCCTACAGTCCACGGGGTGGCGGTAATACGCCTAACAGCTGTGTCTCCGACCAGCAGAAATCACAGAAGAAGAAAAAGCTGCAGCAGGTATCTCCTGAGCAGTTGACTTATTACACCAAACTAATCATCTCCAGATTAAATTATTTCTGACAGTTTTAAAGTTAGATTTGATCGAGTTTAAAAATAAAAGCTGGTTATTTTGTCTGTGTTTGAGGAATTAAAACGTTCTGTTTTTAAACCCGAGGTAAGTTAAATGGAAGCTGTGTGGCCGAATCCCAAATTGATGTGTAATTTCTAGTTTAAGTGCACTACATTAGGGATGAAATAATGAAGGTCTACACCCTATGTAGTGCACTATTTAACTAATGAGGTGAGATTTGTATTAGCAATTTAGCAATTAAAAAATAATTGAGCAGCTAAAATAACTTTATATTTCTGTAATGTTTTAATATATAAACTGCAAAACCGAGGTAAAGTTGGGTTTATATTGGACATTCGCTGCACATTCAAACTTCTCTCTTCTATTTCTCAATAAATAAACACAAAACGGACAAAATGTATATTTGTTTACTCCGGAGTGTTCAGAGAACCAAGTACAACTGAATATATTTTAAAATGTTCTCCCGTTAAAGTCCGCGGAAGCCAGATGTTTATTATCAGCGCTTTATAGTAATGTAGTCAGTAAGGGACTGTCTAAAAAGTGCATGACCTGGGCAACTGTGTAATATGGTATAAGGTTATAACAGTTAGTTGCTGTCCATGTAGATTGACGTAGATTAGTTAGAAAAGTTGTTTATTAGCAATAACCTTGATAAATCAGGTAAAGCAATATTTAATGGTTTCAGGTAATGTACTGGTGCAGTAACAACTCTGGGACAAAATCACTTAGTAATATATATACAGAATCTCACAAAAGTGAGTACAACCCTCACATTTTTGTAAATATTTGATTATAACTTTTCATGTGATAACACTGAAGAAATGACACTTTGCGACAATGTAAAGTAGTGAGTGTACAGTTTGTATAACAGTGTAAATTTGCTGTCCCCTCAAAATAACTCAACACACAGCCATTAATGTCTAAACCACTGGCAACAAAAGTGAGTACACCCCTAAGTGAAAATGTCCAAATTGGGCCCAATTAGCCATTTTCCCTCCCTGGTGTCATGTGACTTGTTAGTGTTACAAGGTCTCAGGTGTGAATGGGGAGCAGGTGTGTTAAATTTGGTGTCATCGCTCTCATACTCCCTCATACTGGTCACTGGAAGTTCAACATGGCACCTCATGGCAAAGGACTCTCTGAGGATCTGAAAAAAATAATTGTTGCTCTACATAACGATGGCCTAAGCTATAAGAAGGTTGCCAAGACCCTGACACTGAGCTGCAGCACGGTGGCCAAGACCATACAGCAGTTTAACAGGACAGGTTCCACTCAGAACAGGTCTCGCCATGGTCGACCAAAGAAGTTGAGTGCATATGCTCAGCGTCATATCCAGAGGTTGTCTTTGGAAAATAGATGTATGAGTGCTGCCAGGATTGCTGCAGAGGATGAAGGGGTGGGGGGTCAGCCTGTCAGTGCTCAGACCATACCCCGCACACTGCATCAAATTGGTCTGCATGGCTGTCGTCCCAGAAGGATGCCTCTTCTAAAAATGATGCACAAGAAAGCCCACAAACAGTTTGCTGAAGACAAGCAGACTAAGGACATGGATTACTGGATATAACCAAATAAACTTATTCGGTTCATATGGTGTCAAGTGTGTGTGGTGGCAACCAGGTGAGGACTACAAAGAAAAGTGCGTCTTGCCTACAGTCAAGCATGGTGGTGGGAGTGTTATGGTCTTGGTTTGTTTAATATGCTTTATTATAATTGAAACTTGAAACCATTTTTTATGAAAGTATGTGTTAAAAAGTCTCCCATTTAAAGTTAAATAAAATAAACAGAGGAGAAAATGGAAATTCCAGTTGATCATCAAAAGCAGCCAGAGACAGCTGTTTCAGGAAAACCTTTCACTGCACAACCAGAGTTCAAAAACTTGCTACACCGAATTGAAAGACAAGATGGCGGTGGTGCATCACAAAAGAGACCAAAGAGACAAACAAAAGTCCCCAAAAGATTCAAATACTTTTTTTTAATCAACAAGGCCATATCAGGTTCTTCTACTGTTCCACAAAGGTTTTTAAAGCTTACAGTGGTAAAGGACTAACAAACCCCAGAATATCATTTCAAGACTTTATGGGAGGAGAGTTCTTTCAGAGAGAACTTGAGACCACAAAGAAACGAGTGGAGGGGAAAAGAGAGCAGATACGCAAAAGGCCAGAATCCCCACACATTGGTCAGTTGTGTATATTTTGTAAAAGTGAACTGAAGCAGGGCCCAAACAGTAAGTCTGCTTTTTATGAGCTGAAAAGACTGAGATGGGTGGCAGAGAAAAAGAAAATGAATAGAAGTGTTCCACTGTAAATATCTTGCAGTTCTGCTGAATATTTAACTAATGTAGATATATTTTCACTTTATTTTACAGCGTAAGTTTAAGTTTGTATTAATATGTAAATATGGACAGACTTACAGTATCTGTATTCAAATTTTATTTGTCTCACACACATGTGTATATATATATGTGTGTTTCTTCACTATTATTGATTTTGGTTTTCATTGCCTGTATAAAGTGTTTAAAATGCAAATAATCAAAAATTTTCATATTGTATCATATTGTAATCATATTGTAAATGTAAAAAGTAAAAATAATGTAAAACTGCTGCAAAAGTGATATTTTTAATGGATAAATGTTGACATAGTGGTCAGAGATTTATTGAGAGGTTTGTTCTATGTTGCACATTTGATGAATAAATATTTGAACTCTACATGCAATTAATCATTTAATAACAATACACTGGCCATCAAACACGGAAACCATTTTAAAGCAAATTATAATACTAATGCATTGTTATTATTTCAGAACTGTGTTACATGTATGTCTTTGTGCTTATAATGCATAAAGTTGCGTGAAACAATTTTTCAGAGTTGCACTGAGTGGGATTCGAACCCTGTTGAGAAAACCACAGAAAACCTTTTCATTTGATTGTTTGGCACTGAATGCCAGCTATCCACTACTGACCTCCACGAGACCAACAGGGATGCTTACAAGAACGGCCGCCCTCAGTCCTACATCCACTCCCGCTCCCAATTTAGGAACCTGGGAAGTGTCCAAACTGTTCACAAATAACTCTTCAATTTTTATCAACAAAAACTCACTGCAAGCTGTAACTTGGTCATGCAACACTCAATCGAATGTGCCCAAGTGTGTACGTACTAATCAGTATGTGTGAGTAGTATGAATACAATCCCGGACATGCTACATCCGCCATGTTGGCGTTGTCATGTGACCATCGACATCATCATAAACACAAAATTCACTATATTAAAGTATTTGAACTAACGGCAAAATGCCCATCAGGAAAGTGAACTGAATTAGTGATGTAATGTGGGCAGGGTTAACAGGCTGAGGAAAATTCGTTACCGTTAGCTTGGCGGCTAAGGCATGTTGGAGATCACAAAAAAGGTTTCAAATGCTGTGACGACTGTTTTCTTGTTTAAACCTTCAATAAGTAAACAATTTATTCGGGTATTGTTAAACAAATCCTGTTTAACCAAGGTTTAAAATTTAAAAAGGGCGTTCGCTGGAGGAGGAAAACAGCTTGTTAGCGTAGGCTAACCCGCCTGCACCACATCCTCTCCATGTTCCCCGGAAAAACACACTCCTCGATTAACACACTCGCAAGCACTGCCTCCAAAAAGGACGTAACAACGTTTCTGGTCAGGTGAACATGCTCATTCAGTCTCTAAACCTTGCCCCTATATATACGTTTACTCTTTCCCCTTAACTGGCACTCTCCTCCAATCCCCACATAGCATAGCTGGGAGGACGTGACAGAGAAAGAGAACAAAACATCTGTACTGCCATGTGTGTGTGTGTGTCTGTGTGTCTGTGTGTGTGTGTGTGTGTACCTCAGTATCTCCAGTGTACAGTGTGGATTCTCCAGTCCAGCAGAGAGCAGCTTCACTCCTGAATCCTGCAGGTTATTGTGACTCAGGTCCAGTTCTCTCAGTCTGGAGGAGTTTGATCTGAGAACTGAGGACAGAACTCTACAGCTTTCCTCTGTCAGATTACACACACACAGCCTGGAAGAGAAATGATGAAGCGCTAGATTTATTTATCTTATTGTGAAACGAGGAGCTTCCATCAGGTGGGAAATAAAGTGTTTACCTGAACACAAGGTTCTAATGACAGGATAAAAATATCAAATGAACAGCCTGTGTATAAACAATAAACTAGTACTGGCATGTTAATAAAGTAAATGTGTGTGTAATGTACACTGATCTACACGCTGTAGAATTAAATGTACTTTGTTCTGATGTGAGAAGTGATGTAGATATTTCAGCATTAACACAAAGCTGAGTTTCACAGAGACGCTAAAACTGTTGGAGTTCATTGTTCTTTGGATCTTAATCTAATAACTTTCACTCTCTCTCACACACACACACGAACACACACAGAAAAACAAAGCTCAACATGAATGAATGAATGAATGAATGAATGAATGCCTTTTATTGTCACTATACACATGTACAATGAAATTAAGAGCCACTCCTTTTTGTTCCGTGCCAACATGTACATAAAATAAACTAGAAGGATAAACAAGATAAACAAGATAAATAAACAAACAAGATATTGGGGCAGGGGGGGAGGTACTATGAAATGCACAGTTTTGAGACACCATATACATATACTGTGAAATCAGTACATGTATGTGTTTAGAATGGTAATAGCTTTTGGGAAAAAACTATTCTTAAATCTATTAGTCCTTGTTTTGATGCACTTGTAACGTCTCCCTGAGGGCAACAGATTGAACAGATCAGAGCCAGGGTGAGAGCTGTCCTTAATGATGGTTTTTCCTCTGCTGAGGCAACGGGAGGTGTAAATATCCATCAGGGAGGGGAGAGGGCAGCCAATGATCTTCTGTGCTGCTCTTATTATTCTCTGAAGCCTCTCCCTGTCTGCCATGGTGCAGCTACCGTACCACACTGTGATACAGTATGTCAGCAGGCTCTCGACGGACGAGCGGTAGAAGATCAGCAGCAGATTGGGGTCCAGATTGTACTTCCTGAGAACCCTCAGGAAGTGTAGCCACGTTTGAGCCTTCTTAATAACCGCTGTGATGTTGTCTGTCCAGAAGATGTCAGCAGAAATAAGGACGCCAAGAAACCGGAAGGTGTGGACCCTCTCCACACACTCACCATTGATAAGAAGGGGGGCTAGCTCAGTGTTGTGCTTCCTGAAGTCTACAATGAGCTCCTTGGTTTTCTTAGTGTTTAGAGCCAGATTGTTCTTTGAACACCAGGCTGCCAAGTTCAGGACTTCCTCTCTGTAGGCTACCTCATCTCCCTTTGAGATGAGTCCGACCACTGTGGTGTCGTCAGCAAACTTGATGATAAGATTATTGTTGTGGCCTGGACTACAGTCGTATGTGTAGAGACAGTACAGGAGGGGGCTCAGCACATAGCCCTGTGGAGAACCTGTGCTCAACGTGAGAGTGGAGGAGAGGTGTGGTCCGAGTCTCACTGTCTGAGACCGGTTGGTGAGAAAATCCTTTATCCAGACACATGTGAGGTGGGGGAGGCCAAGAGTGACCAATTTGGTGATGAGAATGTCCGGAATGATTGTATTAAAAGCCAGACTGTAATCCACAAAAAGCATCCTGACGTAGCTCTGTTGCTGCTCTAGATGTCTCAACACGGAGTGGACAGCTACGGCGATAGCATCCTCTGTGGATCTGTTTGCGCGATATGCAAACTGATAAAGATCGAAGTCTGGGGGGAGGTAGTCCTTGATCTGCTGAAGAACCAATCTCTCAAAGCACTTCATGATAACTGGAGTGAGTGCCACAGGACAATAATCATTTAGGCTAGTGGTGGGCGACTTCTTTGGCACTGGAATGATTGTGGCTGATTTTAGGCAGGACGGGATGGCTGCTTGGGCCAGGGAGAGATTGAAGATTCTGGTAAAGATGTGGGCAAGCTGGTGGGCACACGATCTGAGCACCTTACCAGGTACTCCGTCTGGGCCAGCAGCCTTCCTAGAGTTCACTGCCAGAAACATCCGTCTAACATCGTGTTCCCTCACAGTAAATAGAGTGGTGCAGGAACCAGGAGGGGATGGAGGCAGGGCTGGACTGGTGCGGGAGCCAGATGAGGGTGGAGGTGAGGCTGGAGCAGATGAGTGCTGTTGTTGTGATGTTTCAAAGCGAGCAAAGAAGCAGTTTAGCTCTTCTGCCAGCATCGCACTCAGGTCTCCTATTGTCGCATCACAGCCTCTGTAGTTTGTGATATCTTGTATGCCCTGCCACACCTCCCGTTTATTTTTGCTGGACAGGTGGGACTCTATGCTCCACTTATGGACCGCCTTAGCTTCCTTAATACCACCTTTCAGGTTGGCACGAGCGGCTCTATACAGTGCTCTATTACCAGACCTGAAGGCAGCGTTTGTCTGCCTTCAGGCTTTGAGGAGTGTGCGGACCTGTTTGGTCATCCAAGGTTTCTGGTTTGGGAAAACCCAAATGTATTTGTCCACAGTCACAGTTCCGATACAGAACTTGATATAGTCCAGTACCATTCCTGTTAATGTTTCTAGCTCTTGATGTTCAAATAAATCCCAGTCTGTCTGTTCGAAGCAGTCCTGTAGTTTGGAGAATGCATCGTCAGGCCAGGTGGTAACAGTCTTTATAGTGGTCTTGACACTGCGTCTGAGGGGGGTGTAGGCAGGGGAGAGCAGGAGGGAGAGATGGTCTGATTGGCCGAGGTGGGGGAAAGGTATGGCTCTATACGCATGCTTAATGTTGGAGTAAACATGATCCAGAGTGTTCATCAGGAACAGTGTTCATCAGGAACAATGTTAATCCATACCATATAAAATACACACACTAATGTTTTACTCATATAAAACACTGGGCCTCATTTATCACACTGGATACGAATTCATTTATTCATAAAGTGTTTGTAGGAGCATTTACACAGGAACTCTTTAATGTGTAAAGTTAACTAGACAACTAACTACAGTAAGATTCACAATATATCAGTCGCTCAGCCGAAACGAGGAGCTTGTCCTAAAAGTCGGTTTGCAGAAAAATGGCAGTATAGATGAAAATCTCGATTAGCGGCAGTTTCATTTATAATATAAACTATAATATAAGCTGAGACTTATTACTGTTGCTCGGATCAATATGGCGTTACCATACATACATGCATACATACATACATAGCATCCGGAAAGTATTCACAGCGCGTCACTTTTCCAACATTGTGTTATGTTACAGCCTTATTCAATTCAATTCAATTTTATTTGTATAGCGCTTTTTACAATAGACATTGTCTCAAAGCAGCTTTACAGAAATATCAACATGGTATACAGATATTAAAGGTGTGAATTTATCCCAGCTGAGCAAGCCACCGAGTGGCGATGGTGGCAAGGAAAAACTCCCTAAGATGTTTTAAGAGGAAGAAACCTTGAGAGGAACCCGACTCAGAAGGGAACCCATCCTCATCTGGGTAACAACAGATAGTGTGAAAAAGTTCATTATGGATTTATATGAAGTCTGTATGGCCTTAGGAGCAGCCGTAGTCCCAGCAGTCTGGAACTAGAGAAGATTTGAGCTCCATCCAGAGGCAGAAAGGATCTGGATCTCTAGTATCTCCATAAATTCGTGTGGGGCTCGGCGAAAGGAGAGAGGGAGAAAAAAGATTATTATGACTGCGAAGTAGTAGAACAGAATCTAGTCAGGGTAGGCTTGAGTAAACAAATACGTTTTAAGCCTAGACTTAAACACTGAGACTGTGTCTGAGTCCCGAGGGCTGTTCCCTTAATACTCCTTGATAGATTAGAAAATGTTGTTGGTATTAAGGGAACAGTCCTCTCCTGGCTCAGGTCTTATCTGACCGATCGTTATCAGTTCGTAGATGTAAATGGTGATTTCTCCATGCGTACTGAGGTTTCTTTTGGAGTTCCACAGTTTTCTGTTTTAGGCCCACTGCTTTTTACTTTATATATGCTACCCCTAGGACAAATTATTCGTAAACATAGAATTAGCTTCCACTGTTATGCTGATGATACACAGCTGTATGTTTCAGCGAAGCCAGAGGACAGACAGAAGCTTAGTAAAGTTGAGGATTGTGTAAAGGACATTAGACGTTGGATGTTAATTAACTTCCTTTTACTTAATTCTGATAAAACAGAAATACTTTTATTAGGCCCACGTGTAGCTAGAAGTAATCTTTCTGATCACATGGTTACTCTGGATGGTCTTTCTGTTTCATCATGTACAGCAGTTAAAGACCTTGGAGTGATTATTGACTCCAGTCTATCATTTGATGCTCATGTAGATAATATTACTAGGATAGCTTTCTTTCATCTCAGAAATATTTCTAAGATAAGAAATATATTGTCACTACATGATGCAGAAATACTAGTTCATGCTTTCGTCACCTCTAGACTAGATTACTGTAATGCCTTAGTCTGGATGTTCCAGCAGGAATATAAATAAGCTCCAGTTAGTCCAGAATGCAGCTGCTAGAGTCCTAACTAGAACTAGAAGATATGACCATATCACACCAATATTATCCGTACTGCATTGGCTCCCAGTAAAATCTCGCATTAACTATAAAATACTTTTATTAACCTATAAAGCACTAAACGGTCTCGTGCCACAATATCTAAGCGACCTTTTGGTTTTATATGATCCGCCACGCCTACTTAGATCAAAAGATGCAGGCTATTTGACGGTACCTCGAATAGTGAAGGCTACAGCAGGGGGGAGAGCTTTCGCTTATAGAGCCCCACAGTTATGGAACAGTCTTCCTATTAGTGTTCGGGACTCAGACACAGTCTCAGTGTTTAAGTCTAGGCTTAAAACGTATTTGTTTACTCAAGCCTACCCTGACTAGATTCTGTTCTACTACTTCGCAGTCATAATAATCTTTTTTCTCCCTCTCTCCTTTCGCCGAGCCCCACATGAATTTATGGAGATACTAGAGATCCAGATCCTTTCTGCCTCTGGATGGAGCTCAAATCTTCTTTAATTCCAGACTGCTGGGACTACGGCTGCTCCTAAGGCCATACAGACTTCATATAAATCCATAATGAACTTTTTCACACTATCTGTTGTTACCCAGATGAGGATGGGTTCCCTTCTGAGTCGGGTTCCTCTCAAGGTTTCTTCCTCTTAAAACATCTTAGGGAGTTTTTCCTTGCCACCGTCGCCACTCAGTGGCTTGCTCAGTTGGGATAAATTCGCACCTTTAATATCTGTATACCATGTTGATATTTCTGTAAAGCTGCTTTGAGACAATGTCTATTGTAAAAAGCGCTATACAAATAAAATTGAATTGAATTGAATTGAATTTTCTAATCTATCAAGGAGAATAGTATGATCTATAGTATCAAAAGCTGCACTAAGGTCGAGTAACACAAGCAGCGAGACACAACCCTGATCGTAGGTCAGTAGAAGGTCATTTACTACTTTAACTAACGCCGTCTCTGTGCTATGATGAGGTCTAAATCCTGACTGATACATTTCATGAATGTTGTTCCTATCTAAGTACGAGCATAACTGCTTTGCTACAACCTTTTCTAAAATCTTAGAGATGAAGGGGAGATTTGATATTGGTCTATAGCTGGACAATTGAGACGGGTCAAGATCAGGTTTTTTAATCAAGGGTTTAATAACTGCTAATTTAAGTGATTTAGGTACATAGCCAGTGCTTAGGGAAGAATTGATTATATTTAAAAGTGGTTCAATTACTCCTGGACAAATCTGTTTAAACAAACATGTAGGTACGGGATCTAGTATGCAAGTTGATGAATTGGCTGAAGAGATTAATGTAGCTAGTTGGGTCTCTCTAAGCGGAGCAAAACACTCTAAACATTGATCTGATATTGCTACATTGTCATGTAATGGGTTTGTTACAGTACTGTCCGGTTTTAATTTAATGGCCTGTATTTCACGTCTAATATTTTCAACCTTATCAATGAAAAATTTCATGAAATCTTCACTGCTATGTAATGATTGAGTGTTTCTCTCTGCAGTGGTTTTATTCCTAGTTAATTTTGCTACTGTGTTGAAAAGGAATCTAGAATTGTTTTTGTTATCTCCTATTAAGGTGGAGAAATAGATTTTTCTAGCATCGCCAAGAGATTTCCTATATTTCAGTAGGCTCTCCTTCCATGCTGTTTGAAATATCACCAGTTTGGTTTGACAACATTTACGTTCTAATTGTCGAGTTGTCTGTTTTAAGGTTCGCGTTTGATCGTTATACCAGGGTGCTAGCTTTTTTTCTCTAATTATTTTCCTTTTGAGTGGAGCCACTCTATCTAGCGTGTAGCGGAGTGTTGACTCCAAGCTTTCAGTCGCCTGATCGAGTTCTATGGGATCTGACGGTGATCCAAATCTAATTGATGTTTCTGCGAGGTTATTTATGAAGCTCGGTGCAGTAGCTGATGTGTAGGTACGTTTTACGCGGTAGCGAGGCGAGGTGGAAATATTATGATCAATACGTATTATGAACGAGATAAGATAATGGTCTGAGACAACTTCAGACTGCGGAAAAATTATAATATTTTCTATACTTAGTCCGTATGTTAGTATGAGGTCAAGAGTGTGACCACCATTATGAGTAGGATCGATTACGTTCTGATTAATCCCTACTGCATCTAAAATGGACACAACCGCTAATCTTAGAGGGTCTTCCAGGTTATCAAAATGAATATTAAAATCACAGACGATTAATGCTTTATCTACAGACACAACCAGGTTTGAGACAAAGTCTGCAAATTCACTAAGAAATTCAGTATATGGCCCTGGGGGTCTGTAAATAATAATTAGAGGAATTGACTTATTTTTTGTGGCTACATAACTTATACTGGTATAAAGAATTTCAAAAGAATTAAATTTATGCTTAGGTTTTTGTGTGACGACTAGATTTTTACTATGGATGAGACCAACACCTCCTCCTCTACCAGTTGAACGAGGCTGATGTACATAACTGTATCCCGGAGGACTGGCTTCATTTAATGCTATGTACTCGTTTGGTTTAATCCAAGTTTCCGTTAAACACATTAAATTACATTCCTGATCAGTAATGATGTCGTTAACAATAAGAGCCTTAGATGCAAGAGATCTAATGTTTAATAGTCCTAGCTTCAGATCAAAAGTGCTGGCTGTGCATTCAATATGATTTAATTTTATGTTAATTAGGTTACGAAGATAGACTTTCCGAGATTTTCTATATATTTGTATAGCTCGGGGAACAGACACAGTCTCTATAGTATGTACTACAGGTGTTGGACTATTAATTGAACATTGCTTATGATGAACGTTGTTATTGTAGAAGATGTGCTTAAGGTAGACAGTCACTTGGAGTGTAGCGTCTTGGAGATGTTGTCAGACAGCAGTTCCGCTACAAGGCTGCTGGGGTGCAGGCCATCAGGATGAAACAACCTAGGACGCTCCCAGAACAGATTCCAGTAATTGACAAACACCAGATTCTGCTCATTACAAAAAGAGACTAACCAATCATTTAATGCTAGAAGTCTACTGAACTTTTCTGCTCCACGTCTGTATGTGGGAAGAGGTCCAGAGACGATGATCTTCGCCGTGGGTGATCTGCCTCGTACCGTCTCGATCAGGCTGGAGAAGTCCCTCTTCAGAACCTCCGTCTGCCGCAGCCTAGTGTCGTTCGTCCCCGCGTGCTGCACAACCGCTCCAATGCGCTCGTCCTTCTTCAGGATTCCTGGTAGCTGCTCAGCGACATCAAGGACACAAGCACCAGAAAAACAGTGTGTGCTCACCTTACCTTTAGATGAGGCTACACGGACGTTCCGCACAATGGAGTATCCGACGATCACAGCGTCTGACGGAGAGGGGCGAAGCGGTTCCTGGTTGGAATCTCGAACACCGGAGGTGGAGAGGGTCCAGCCCGCGCCTTCCGCCGCTGGTTCACCAAAGGCCCGAGGTGTGTTGGCGCCGGCGTGACGGAGACCACGGCTAGGAAAATTCCTAGGTGCACGGTCCCTGCACAGAGAAACAGACACGGCCTAGAGGGGCTGGGAGTGGAAATACCATGCTGTGTGCTTACCTTGGATATGTGGGCAGAGGCACAAGATGTTTCCAGCGCAGTTTGTCGCTTCAGCAGCTGGGCCTGCTCGTCGAGTAGGCCGTGGATCTGCTTCTCCACATCCTCCAGTTCCAGCCGCACCATGTGAAGCTTGAGCGAGTCCTCATCTGCACTCAAAACCGGAGAGACAGCAGACATATTTGTTTTTTAAACAGAACAGCAGTAAATGAGAAATGTGAAATGTAAACAAGGCTAGCGGTAGGTGATGCTAGCGGGCTACGGGCTACAAGCTAGTCGCGGATTTTTGTAAAAAACGGATCAAATTTAGCGACAGCGCAACGTTACGATTGTTTTATCTAAAGTAGTGTCAGTTATATTTGTATAACGTAAGGTAAATAATTTTAAAGTATAGAGATTAGAAGAAATTAATGTAATAGCGTCAGCTCGAAGGGCGCTGCTTCCTGCTTGACGCTGCTTCCTCAGTGACACTTCAGGTTCAATTTATTCCAAAATGGATTCAATTAATTATTTTCCTCAAAATTCTACAAACAATTTTCCATAATGACAACATGAAAGAAGTTTGCTTGAAATCTTTGCAAATTTATAAAAAATAAAAAATGAAAAAAAAGCACATGTACATAAGTATTCACAGCCTTTGCTCAATACTCTGTTGAAGCACCTTTGGCACCAATTACAGCCTCAAGTCTTTTTGAGAATGATGCTACAAGCTTGGCACACCTATTTTTGGGCAGTTTCTCCCATTCTTCTTTGCAGGACCTCTCAAGCTCCATCAGGTCGGATGGGGAGCGTCGGTGCACAGCCATTTTCAGATCTCTACAGAGATGTTCGATCGGGTTCAAGTCCGGGCTCTGGCTGGGCCACTCAAGGACATTCACAGAGTTGTCCTGTAGCCACTCCTTTGTTATCTTGGCTGTTTGCTTAGGGTTGTTGTCCTGTTGGAAGATGAAACTTCGCCCCAGTCTGAGGTCCAGAGCGCTCTGGAGCAGGTTTTCATCAAGGATGTCTCTGTACATTGCTGCATTCATCTTTCCCTTGATCCTGACAGAGTCCTTCAGGTGCCTTTTGGCAAACTCCAAGCAAGCGGTCATGTGCCTTTTACTGAGGAGTGGCTTTCATCTGGCCAGTCAACCATACAGGCCTGATTGGTGGAGTTCTGCAGAGATGGTTGTTCTTCTGGAAGGTTCTCCTCTCTCCACAGAGACACGCTGGAGCTCTGTCAGAGTGACCATCGGGTTTTTGGTCACCTCCGCGACTAAGGCCCGTCTCCCCCGATCGCTCAGTTTGGCCGGGCGGCCAGCTCTAGAAGTCTGCTGGTTCCAGACTTCCTCCATTTACGGATGATGGAGGCCACTGTGCTCAGTGGGACCTTCAATGCTGCAGAAATGTTTCTGTACCCTTCCCCAGATCTGTGCCTCGATACAAGCCTGTCTCAGAGGTCTACAGACAATTCCTTGCACTTTATGGCTTGGTCTGTGCTCTGACATGCATTGTTAACTGTGGGACCTTATATAGACAGGTGTGTGCCTTTCCAAATCATGTCCAATCAACTGAATTTACCACAGGTGGACTCCAATCAAGTTGTAGAAACAGGATGCACCTGAGCTCAAGTTTGAGTGTCATGGCAAAGGCTGTGAATACTTATGTACATGTGCTTTTTTTGTTTTTTATTTTTAATAAATTTGCAAAGATTTCAAATAGGGCTGCACAATTAATGGAATATCGATCGAGATTACGATTTTGACTGCCCACGATTAAATGAACATGATCAACTGCGATATTAAGGTTTAAAGTTTGTCCTCCGCTCATAGAAAACTCCGCTGCAGATCAAATCAAGCGCTTCCTACACTTACAGCCAATCCCCATAGAGCGGCACAGGGATGACGTCATTTTGTAGTGTCAAAACCCGAAACGGAGCATTTTAGACCTCGAGCTGCCAGCTTCGCTTCGAGCTCCAGCGCTTTGCGCGAGGGAAAATAATGACACTAACATGATGCTAAATGGCACTACAGAGGTTGTCAGGGACATTAAACCTTATCATGCTGGACGGGAAAAAATTTTGCAGATAAACTCAGATCTCTACAGTGCCACCATTTCACTCGCATTTGTGACTGAAAAGTACTTTGTGCGACTGTGAATAAATATTTATTCGCACCGGTGCAAGTGACCTGTTCGGAGTTGTATAATACAATCGGAATAAAAACTACAGGAAGTCCAAAATACATCTACACCATGCAACAGTTACTTTCACACTGCTTTCATCTCCTCAGTCCACTGTACAAGTGTGGACATACTGAAGAGAAGTCATTATGATGACGAGTAACACTGAACATTTGCTTCAACTTCCTGATCTCACAAACCACCATCTTTTATTGATCCCGCAAAATGACCTGAACTTTCACCTGCTCGTGTAGACACAGCGGCTTCACGCGGAGTAAATTAATAATAATGCTAACGCTACAAGGTGGGTTTAATTCAAACTTCTTCATTAAAATATTCCTCATCAATCATAATCAAGAGTAGAACTGTTCAGTCTGTAAACATACAGTACACTGCAGCTCTCCGTCACTAACTCTAATTCGCTTCATTTAAACTCACGGTTGCCAGATATCACTAGAAAAGTCACTTTCCATGTTTGATTTAATCTCCCAAAATAACTCAATATTATCAACAGACATGGCGACACTGTACTGGGGGACTGATCTAAAATTGATAAACAAACTAAAATAAAACTACTAAAATGTAAAGACAGAAAATGTGCTTAGTTATAAATAAATAATTGAATGTAATAAAAGATATTATTATAACTTCATAAAATATAAATAAAATGAGAAATGAAAATGTTTACTATGGGTTGAATTTAATACCAATTTGACATTAATCTTAGTTCGCTATCTCCTTAGAAAGCTATTAGCCTTTTTCCTAATATGGATCACTTTTGTGTTAGTCTACTTTTAATTAGGACTCTATTATATTAAAGATATTTAAAAATAAATATGTTTGTTTATCTATCAATTAACCAACAGTATTTCTCATTGCTATTATTTTATTCAGTTAACAGTGACCATGAGCAGAGAGCTTACATTTAACTGTTATGATAGACTTCCTGATTAAAGTTTAAATAAAAAAAGATTGGTATCTGGATCGTATCGGCTGTAAAAATCCTGATCGGAGCATCCCTAATGAACACCATTAAACTAAAGCGCTTTGCATCTGACGGGTAAATGAACTCACCCAATCACATCCTATATGAGATTATTCAGATATCTACACAATACACACAGAGCGGTTCGAGAACTGACTCCAGCCCAGAACCATGACAGTGGAAATGTCTAATAGTGTAGCTTTAAATATATTTAAGAGGAGCAGACTTAAAACAGGTTCACAGTTGTTTTTTTGCATACAGTCTGTAAAATGAACTGAAAATATTACATTTAGTTTATCAGAAGATAAATTAATGTCATGGCTCACACTATGTTCCTAAATTCTGTCATAATTGACCAGCTCAAGTTATCATGCCTACTTGTGTGTTATATTGTGGCATGAGAAAACAAATGTGAAAGTGCAATAAAAAATATGTTGTCACTAAAATCAATTAATCATGATAAATAATGAACACCTATAACTTACACAATGTCTGGGGTAACTGTTCTGCTAGACCTGACCAGATCTACTGTCCTGTGTATTTGCGGTTTTGTGTTTTTATTGTGTTGCACTCGTCTCACACGGAACAGTACGCAAGACTAGGTGAGTTAAAGTGCAAATACACAACTGTGTTGCGTCATGGTCCGGAAGGAATGTCACTTTGTTCCAGTGTATACAAGCTATATAGAGGAATGACAATAAAAACCCACTTGACTTAACTAATGGCACCTCAAAAAGGTTAAATGTGTATTCGAATACCTGGCACATTCCTAATTAGAAAGACTATTAACTACTAAACTTGAAGTGTAATACATTCTGCACTAGGAACGAATAAGGATGCTTGTTAAATGAACTTCACTTAGTGTTGTGGTTTTAGCACATGGAGCCATTGCTTATTATAATAATGAACAGCTATGAGAGTAAAAGCACTGCAAACCCAGATAAAAATTAAAGCATATTTCCAATTCTGAAAAAAAGACATACTGCTGTACCTGCAGTGAAGATTTTCCCGGCACCCGAGAACACCACCACACGGCACTTTGAGTCTTCAGCAATCTGATTAAAGCATTCGATCATTTCACTGTAGGGGAAAAAAGCACTAATGATGTTATTATGCAAAGTTGCCTATAACGGAGTATAAAGCCAACACCTTATATAACAAAACAAAGACGTCCAATGCAACAAAGCAGAATTATACATGGGGGAAATTAACACTTTTTTTTTTTTTTACCTAAATGTCTTCCAAAAACATTTTTTTTTTCATACTTTCATTTTCCCCCCCAGACAGCCTTTAAGAACACTTTTGACAAGAAAGGACGTATTGAAATCATTCTCATGCCTGGATCAGGAAGCTGTGACAAGGTTGCGATGGACTAACAGGAAACATGGTGAACACAGCAAACACCACAGTTTCCAAACTTATTAACAAATTCAAAAAGACTGCAAGTGTTTCAGACCAACCGAGAAGTGCACGTCCACTGACGAAGGCACAACCGACCTGGTACTGGCAAACAGTCCCTTATGTATGGAGACTTTTGGAAAACCCAGTAGTTATGTCCTTTATTTGATGGTAAAACACCTCCAGTAGGCCTTGCTCATGGCGCTGCATTTCTCTGGTCGGTGCAGCTCTACAGGAGTGATGTGATTGGCTGGGTGGGTGACTGACAGGGTGGTGAAGGGTGTAGTGGGGCCTCCTGAAGTCGACATGGCTTGAACAGCGTTCAGAGAAGGAAACCACAGGCTCCTGTCTGATAAACACCAGTCAACAGGTTAATATGATGACTATTTATGGAGATGAATAAAGGACACAAGACTATGGCCCCATACACAGTGATGGACAATTTACAGACAGAAAAGTGACTGAAACCTTTGTTTGGTGCTACAATGCATAAATCATCTTAGTCCTAGTGGGTTTATGTTAGGAGACATTAATGGAGCATTTCTGAAAGGAATCTCCAGTGTCAACACAGTAAAAGTCAGGGGTAAAGCTACAAGTTTTCAGATACAGCCAAGACATCAGCACAGAGGACATTTTTGTGGCCCTATCGGTAACATGACAAGCAGCATTCTTTCTTTGTTTTATATTAAAATAATAGTTTTGTTTTTTAAAAATAAAATTAAAAAACAAAAAAACAAAAACCACCACATAATAGGTGAGGGAAGAACAGCTGTTACAACATGCCAACACAAGTGAGAACAGGAATGTGTTTTCATTCTACAACATTAAATGCAACTATACACCGATCAGCTACAACAGTAAAACCACTGACAGGTGAAGTGAAGAACTTTGATTATCTCATTACAACAGCACCAGTGAAGGGGTGGGGTATATTAGGCACCAAGCGAACAGTTGGGGAAAAATGGGCAAGTGTAAGGATCTAAGCAACTTTGATAAAGGCCAAACTGTGACGTCTAGATAACTGGGTCTGAGCATTGCCAAAACGGCAGGTCTTGTACCTACCAAAAGTGGCCCATGAAAGGTCAACTGGTGAACTGGTGACAGGGTCAAGGGCGCCCAAGGCACACTGATGCGACTGGGGAGCAAAAGCTAGCAGAGGCAGTGTGATGTTCTGGGCAATGTTCTGCTGGGAAACCTTGGGTCCTGGCTTTTGTGTGGATGTTAATATACTTTTACACGTACAACCTACCCAATACTGTTGCAGACCACGTACACCTCTTCATGGCAACAAAATTCCCTAATGGCAGTGGTCTCCTTCAGCGGAATAATGTTCCCAGGCACACTACAAAAAATGGTTCAGGAATGGTTTGAGGAACATGACAGAGTTCAAGGAGTTGACTGCCACCAAATTCCCCAGATCTCAATACAATTGAGCATCTGTGGGATGTTCTGGACAAACAAGTCTGATCCACGGAGGCCCACCTTGCATCTTACAGGACTTAAAGGAACTATGGTCTTGGTGCCAGAAACCACAGCACACCTTCAGAGGTCTTGTGGTGTCCATGCCTCGACGAGTAAGAGCTGTTTTAGCGGCACAAGGAGGACCTGCACTACATTAGTCAGGTGGTTTTAATGTTACGGCTGATTTTTATTTCATTTTTTTTAAACAAATTGTTAGTGCTGCCAAGCTGCGGTGTTGCAAGTGGAATAAAACACTTTGGGATGCGCTGTTAACTCCACGTTGAGCTGAAGAACAGGCCACCCCATCAGTAAATATATTTTCCTAGAACAACTCTGTGGTGTTTTATTCATTTGATGATTTTGTGGTCAGTAAACCGTTTGTGTGTTGATTTTGATGTATGTTTTGGATCGTCAGCAGTCAGGTTTTCATTTAATATCTGTTGATATTTGATAGAGTCCATGATGCCAGGAAGTGATGGACTTTTAACAGCTTGACCACACCACATCATGGCTCATGTGAAAGTAGACACTTAAGACTTTAAGAATTAGCAGTTATTTCAAGTATTTCTTCTTTGACCTAGCCTACCTGGGGCAATACATTCAGAATTATTATTTTTTTAAATTATCTAAACTTTTTTTTTTACTTTTAACACAAATGTTATCTCTTCACAGCAAATGTTGATATAAACCCCACTCCTGGTCTCAAAGATGCCCCGAGTACTTGTCCATGAACACCCAAAATATGAGGAAGTTATCTCTAACCACTACAATGGTGTGTAAGGTTATCCAAACACAGGTAAAAACCTCTCCAAATGGCACCAAATCTCACCAAATGGCACAAAGCTTATAAAAATGGCACAAAGCCTTTAAATATTGCAGACTTCTAGAAATAGAAGAAAAAATTTTTTTAAAGGCACAAAATAACCTCCAAATGGCACCAAATGTCTCCAAACCAAAGAAAAGAAGAGCCACTCAGAAATAACTGCTCCAGAAGCTGTGACACATTCGGGCTTTTTCGGGAGCACGCCGCTGCTATAAGACGCCGATAAATCGCACGCTGAGTGAAAACCAGTAGACAACTAGCGATCAGAAAAAACTGCCAAACACGCAAAAACCTGCCTGTTGTATAAAGTTTTGCAGGAAGACCGCTAGAGCCATTTCCTGATAGTTTCTCTGCATGGCCCTGTAGCGCTGTGCTGATTGGCCTGTACCGCTGACACACAACTCAAGACGCACACGTAAAGGGTTGTGCTGATGACGCGTTTGATTTTCTCAGCCTCTGAGTGGTCAATCATGTCGAGTTTGGGCTTGTTTGAAAGCTAGAAGAATCTACAATTGGTCCAAGTGGGTGTCAATCAAGTTAGACTGCCGATTATAATTTAGGAGGCGGGTTGTTCAGCATAGCCAAAGCAGATTAGCTTCTTTTAAAATGTGTCTCAGTTTAGTTTATGGCTAATTACTAAATTCCAGAGGAGTGGGATATCAAAACACTTAATGCATTTTGAAGAGGACATTTGTGACTAAATATGGAACTTTGCATTTGCTTTCGTCAATAAATGCACAGTTCCATATTTAGTCACAAATGTAGTAAACACAAGTAACGGTGTTTTACTGTCAAAAAAGCTTTACTCCTACTCTCCGATTTATCTATCTCAATGTTTTCATGGAGAGGTGTGAATTGTTTGCCCAGCAGGGAGCTCAAACCCCGCCCCTTTCCCATCCCCCTGCTCACCAGCAGTTAAGCACACAGTCATGAAACTGCACACACAGAAAGCCACCAGTGTCCTGACTAATCTTATACCAGAACTGTGGTGATACAATAATTCATTTATTTACACTAATTGAAAATGTCCGATAAGTCGTTTTCCATTCCGCCGGCGGAATGAACGCTAGTGTCGGGGCGAAAGGGGTTAATATCTGTTGATATTTGATAGTCCATGATGCCAGGAAGTGATGGACTTTTAACAGCTCGACCACACGGCACGCTCTTATGCCAGTTGACTTTTGCAGATGAAGCTTTTCCATAACACTCCAGAGCGTATTTTACCACCTTAACATCACCTCTAATTAAAACTGTCAATCATCCGCATATGCAGATAATTTGGTGGGTTGTTGACAGTTTAGAGTGTCGATTTGTAGACCTGTCAATTCTTTCCTAAGCTTAAAGAAATAGAGAGGGAGACTTGTTTCTCTCAGGCTCTCATAGTGACTCAGGCCTCAGCTGGTGCTGTCCTTGGTGCTGAAATCAGTCACCAGCCTGCAGTTCACTGAATCTTCATTACAGCATAAACATGATATACCACGTAACCAAAAGTATATGGACGTCTGACCATAACACCCACATGTGCTTCATCCCTGAACTGTTGCCACACAGCTGAAATCACACAGCTGTATAGAACGTCTCTGTACGCTGTAGCGTTACAATTTCCCTTCACTGGAACTAATAGACCCAAACCGGTTCCAGCATCACAACGCCCCTGTACACAAACCCAGCTCCATGAAGACACAGTGTGTTAAGGTTGATGCAGAAGAACTTTACTGGCCAGAAGAGTGGACTCTATTGTAACAGCAAAGGGGAAATACATCTGGAAGGGGATGTTCAACAAGCGTATACTGTACGGGTGTGACGGTCAGATAACAGCTCCCCAGTGCAATACGTTATAACAATGCAACCACAATGAGGGCCTCAGAAACCATAAACTAGGCTTTTATCACAAACCACAGCACTGAAGCACTAAATCTGAAGCACTAAATCTCGATTCGAACCCCAGACCCCAACCACAGAGAAGCGAGGTCAACATGCTAACCACTAACCCACCACGCAGCTATAACAATAACAGGTGGTCATGGTAACACATCACACAACCCCATCCTTGATTATCAGCTACTATAGGAACGATAACATATTAGAACAAGTGCATTTACATACGAGGGTGAATCAAAGAAATGAAAACCTTATAAAAACCATATATAAAATTTATATATAATATATATTTTTATATATATTTTTTGTTTGTTTGTTTCTTCTTGACAAACTTTTCTCAGCACTATAACTCTATAACTCTGACTTTTCACCAGATTTCTTTCCTTTAGCACATATAAACACTTTGTACTCGATCAGCCTGACTCCCCTGGAGGTGTCCATCATGGAACATCCTGCCAGACCTGAACGTCAGCACGTCTCGGAGCCACGGACGGGAGAAAAGGAAAGACACATGACGGTGTGGAGAGAAGACGAAATGCTGAGTGACTCAGAGAGAGCCTCATCGATCCACTGATCACGTCATACCACTTATTATTATTATTATTATTATTATTACTGATGTGCCGAAGCTCGGTTTCCATTTTTAATCCCTTATAAGATTAGAGGTATAATCTGCTTATAATCACGTATACGATCTGATCATAATATACATCATGCATGTTATTGTTTTACACACACACACCCCTTCGTTGCCAGAGATCTAATTAAAGACTGAGATTGAACGTGTCCCTCCTTCTGATAGCGTAAAATTACATGTTACAGATTTGGAATTGCATTCTCGCTGTGATGTCTCACACTCTTTACTGGTAGGAAGAGAGAGAGAGAGAGAGAGAGAGAGAGAGAGAGAGAGAGAGAGAGAGCGAGCGAGTCAGAGAGTCAGAGATAGAGAGAGCAAATTTAATAATAATAATAATAATTATTATTATTATTATTAATAATAATTTAAAAAACGGAGCAGATCCAATAGGGCTTCGCAGCAGCAGTGCTTTACCTCAAAGTGATTTGTAACACAAACAGTGGAAATGGTGTAGCAAAAGTCATGCAACCATTGTGGGGGTAGGGGGGGCTCTGAATTTGTACCTGATGCATCATCTTTTATAATTGTGATTAATGGTCCATTAGAGAAGAAAAAAAAAAATCCAGTCCATTCTTTGATTACTTATTTGGCATACAGTGAATATTCACACTTTAAGGCCATGTGGAACAATGCATTTAAATGGGGTAATTTGTGTACATTGAACCGAGAGTACTAGACATGTCTGCTAAAAGCAATACAAAGGCTTTATTCACACTGCAGGAATTTTATATTGTGTGTTTAGATTTTTTCTTTTAGACAGACTGATCAACTGCAAATTTGTTCTGGTGAATGACAGGCATTCAAAATCTTTCTGCAGAACTCTGTTGAAGATTCTGTACATCAGAGATTCATCTGAACTTCAACAAAACATTTCACATTTATAGAGTTTTGTCTACGTTCATCAAGTAATCACATTTATAAGTTTATTTATTAATCACGACAGTTCTACTGTGCACGTCTATTACACAACTATCAGTGTTGTTCTGCTGGATATCGGCACATTTCTGGAGCAGAACAAACTAAAGTTCATTAGACTTACCTCTTGATCAATGCGGGTCATCACATGTTGGATTTCGGGTATTTCACTGCCTCTCTGTGTTGTACAACTGCAGGAGCCGTGGGAGGTGCTGATCAAGCCCTTCAAACAATGCCTTCTTTAAGTCAGGTGACACAAGCCTGCACAACTCAAACACAACCTGTTGAAGAGAACCAAATTTAAAATAGTTAAGAGACAAATCTCCACCATTCTGAAGGCATAAAGTACGTATTCACGTGTAAGCAAACATTTGTTTTATCTATGGAAAAAAAATGAACATTAGAACAGATTTACTTGTCTCTGACTGAACAAAGCAGGCCATATTAAACTGGGTTAAATATACAAATCCACACAGTTCACCAGTCCAATAGAATCTGTAGAACACATTAGCAATACTTCTGCTCTGTTTAGACCCAGAAAATATAAAATACTTACTTTAGTATGAAATTTCTGTCGAGTGTCTACCATGGAGTCGGGATTTACAGTCTGTGAACACGTGCTGGAAAAGCAACCAACACGTGCAACCCTAACCGAGTGAGAACGACTCAAACGATTCAAGAAGAGGATTCTGAATCGGTTCATTTAAAGAATCATTACCAAAGCTGCTTATCCTACTTCGATGGTTTGAATGAATTAACTGAATCAGTTGAACCGACTCTTCATCGCTCAGTAAACCAATGCCGACGAGAATTTCAGGATTATTTAAAAACATATTTATATATTTTGAGAGAAGTTTAACGGCTTGAGAAGTGACTCAAGCAGCCTTTTTATTCACAAATCTCACACACACAAACAAGAACACGATACTCGCTAAAAAAATAAGTTACCTCAAAAACGTGACAAAAATGACCTCAAAGTGTTTTTTGGTAAAGCAATGTTTTCTGTGAAGTAGTTTACCGCCTACAAATGCCTCTATGTTCACAATGCACCTCATCAACCAGCAAATTATCAACAAATCTTAACAACAGACATTGAGAGTAATATCAAATACATATTAATACTGAGAGTAATATCAAATACATATTAATATTGAGAGTAATATCAAATAAAATGAATGACCTGACTTGGACCCATCCAAGATGTCCACCGATGAAAACGAGCACAGCCTTTTTGTGAAGGAAACTTAACGGCTTGCGGAAGTGACGTAATCAGTAATGTAATTGGTTGCTAGGGAATACATTGTGTTGAACACGTGTGTGATTCCATATAAATAATTAAATGTTGAGCAAACTCGTTTAAATAAGTCAGTACAACTAAATCAGCTATTGATTGGAACAACTGAATAAAATAAGTTGAACTTACTAAAGTCAAGAACTATTTTTTTTACAGTGGTAACTGTTGTAGTAACCTTGTTTTCTTCTGTTGAGGTGTTAGTGCTGGATTTCGTTTGGCTTTTGTAAATATAAATCCCATTTCATTCAGCCAATTTTTTACAGTTCTGTCACGAATATTGACCCCTGTTTCTGCCCATTTTTTTGTTGTGCATTTTCTATTTTCAAGGCATATTGCTTTGTGTTTTCTGTCCTGACACTTTGACGTCTTCCTTTCCATTTTGCTTATACTTGCTCCAAATTTTAGACATAGCTGACTGGGAACATCCGACATCATTTACCACACTCCGAGTTGGATTTCATTCTTGAAAGAGTTTTATAAGCCTTTCTATTGTTTCAATCGAAAACTCTTGTTGGGACCTTGTTTCCTTTCAAAAAAGTCCAAGGTTAAGGTCTGTAAGCACTCTTAACTGCAGACTAATTAACATTTTTACACTTGCTGTTTTAGAAATGCAAATTACAAGCCGATTCCATAACTTTTTCCTCAACATTGATTCCATCATTTTTTCTCTATTTGATTTAGAAAAAAATATGCCATTAATAAAAATAATTGAATTTAACTTGTTTGAGGTATGGTTCATGAAGCCAGAAAGTTCAGATATTAAACAAAAATGTTTTGAGTCATATTTTGTTTTTTTTGCTACGAAGTAAAAAAAAAAAAAAAAAAAAAAATACAGTTGAACATCCAAGAATACCAACGGCTGTTACCCTCCTGATAAGCTCGGGTACAGCATCCCTAATGTGTCCCCCGAGATAATGGAGCTGATCGTGGAGTACACGTATACAAGACGTGTTAACATCACGGAGAAAAACGTGTATAAGCTGCTGATCGCTGCTGATTATCTGTTGGTGAACAGCCTGCTGAGCAAGTGCTGCGCGTTCCTGAAGGCTCAGCTGTGTCCAGAGAACTGCGTTAACATCTGGCGTTTTGCTCACTCCCACTTCTGCGAGAAGTAGAAGCAACAGGCCTTCCGGTTTATATTGCACAACTTTGAGGAGATGGTGCGCCTCTCTGAGGAGTTCCTGGACCTGACGGTCGAGCAGCTGAGCGAGATCATCGAGAAGGACAAACTGAATGTGAAACAGGAGAGCGAGGCCGTTTTACAGTGGATCAAACATGCGCCATAGAAATGGAAAGCGCACATAGGAGTGTTACTGCCCAAGGTGCGTCTGGGGCTACTGACGCACGATTACCTTATGAACCATGTGAGCAACAACGTTTTAGTGAAGGACGACATGACACGTAAGCCGATCGTCACCAGCGTTCTGATGGGCATCGATGACCTCAACCCGAGCCTTTCTCTCAGCTCTGATCTCACGAGACTCCGCCTGCCTAGTGCCGATCTGCTGGCCATCGGTGGCTGGTGCCAAAGGATTCCCATGAATGCCATAGAAGCGTACGATATACGAGCAGCATGCTGGGTTAAAATCACGTGCAATGACGAGAGTCCACAAGCCTTTCATAGGATGGTGTATCTGAATGGCTTCGTGTACTGCATTGGAGGATATAACATGGGGAATACCATGCAAGAATGCTTCAGAATTGTCAGAAGGTTTGATCCCATCACCAGAACCTGGGCTCAGGTGAGCCCCATGCACTCTATCCGGTATAAGGTGAGCATGTGTGCGCTGGATGGTCATATCTATGCTATGGGAGGATTCCATGAAGAACATCAGAATACGGCCGGGCGATATGAACCTGAGAATGATCGGTGGAGCATGATCGCGCCGATGCACGAATGCAGGAGCAACTCTAGCGCTACAGTACTGAACGACAACGTGTACGTATGCGAAGGGTCTAACTGGACTGAGTGTTTGTTGACAGGGGAGTATTACAGTCCTCAGATTGGAGTGTGGACCCTCACCCCCCCATGATGATCAGAAGGCGTGGACTGGGCGTGGTCGCATACAGACGACAGGTTTACGCTGTCGGGGAGACGATGGTGTTAATCACCTAAGCGATGTAGAGGCGTATAATCCTCAGACCAACGTGTGGACACAAGGTCCAGCCATGAACAACAAGCACAGCAACTTCGGCATTGAGGTGCTGCACGATCTCCTGTTCGTTGCTGGAGGAGAGAACGGCACTACCACCATGGATGAAGCGGAGTGTTATGATGAGCAGACTTCTGAATGGCATGCAGTTGAAAACATGGGGATTTCCCGCAGTGCTCTGAGCTGCTGTGTGCTGTCTGGTTTACCCAACATGGCAGAGTACGCTGCTCCCCGAGACAATCCCTACAGAGTCCCTCAGAGCTTACGGAGCACCAGGGGCAACCTCACACCTCCTGCCAACGTCTGAGTACAAATAAACCTCTTCCTTCATCAGCATCCTTTGGTTCTCGAGAATCAAATTAAACATTCTGAAACAGTCAAAGTACTGAATTTACCTTTGTTTACTCTCTTATGCTGCAAGCCGTTGTACTGAATCTCACAAAACAACAACGTCCCTCATGGAGACGTGCGATGGAACAGTTAACGTCCACCATCCTGAGATCTCTCTCTCACACACACACACATACACACACACACACCTGACATCACAGCAATGCGGTGGTGCTCACGCGGTCAACGCTAAACAGAATTCCCTTCACGTTATTTTCTATGTGATGAAACCGGACTTTGTTGACGTGTAGCTTTTGTGTCATAAGTTTAGGTTTGTACCACAATTCCGCTGATTTTAGCCCAAAGTCACTAACGTGATAAAATCACTGTAACGGATTATTTTTATGGGCAAAGATGAAGACAGGGGACCACGATTATACATCATTTCTCTCTGTACATCACAGGAATAAATTCATGTAGATCTTGTTAATATGTTTATCAAACTCAAATATGACCTTGCTCCGAGTGTCCACCATTATTTCCGAGCCGAGCCTTTATTTTGCAACGCCTTTAGATCGGAACGCCGGAAAACTGGTTCTGTGCTTTCAGAGCTCGAGTACAACGGAGTGCAGCATTAATACCAGCAGATCCACAGCGAGAGACTCTCGGATAATACTATAAACACACCAGGTTCAATTACACTACACTAAAACAAGAGAAAAAACATGGATTAGGAAAAAAGGACATAAAATAATGACAAAGAGTAAAGGGAAAGGAGAGACAGAGAATGTGTGTGAGAGAGAGGATGAGAGGGAATGATACAGAGAGAGATATGAACAAGAATTAAATAGAAAGAATGAAAAGCAGAAATCAGGAGGGAAAAAAGCAAAAAATATGAGAGACAAACTACACAAGGGACTGACAGAAAAAGTTAGAAACGAAAAAGGAGAGCAAAAAAATGTAAAAAAAATAACAAAGAAAGAAGAAAAAGGGAACAATAAAAATGATAAATATGAAAGAATCGTGGTAGTGGAATAAAAAGGTAGGACACAATTGGTAAAGAGCAGGAGAAACTGTGGAAAAAAAAGAGGAAGACAGATAAAGGAAAAAGGAAAGAGAGGAAGGAGAAAAGAGTGAGAGAGGGATGAAAGAAATGAAGAAAGAGAGATTAACATGTCACCTTGAAGTCAGTTTTGTCGGTGATGTGATTTAACATCCCCTTTGTGAGTGGTGGCCTGATGACCACGGCAACAGGACCCTGGCTCGGGCTCACCGGCTGGGCGGAGTCAGCCATGTCCACCCGTTCTGCTGTCGCCATGGCGACAGACTGAGTCAGACCCACCAGATCCATGAGGAGGGGGACGGAGAGGATGTTGAAGTCCAGCTCAGAGAAACAGGAGTTCATCAGAGACTCGAGCCACCGAGAAGGCGGAGTCACACCGCCGCATCACCATCACCACACACACACACCATTAATAATCATATTAACTATTATTATTGTTGATCTTGATATTCATTTAGAAGTAATTATACACCGTAATTAGTAATAATAAACAGCAAATAATAAATAAATCAGTAATATTACATAAAAAAGTAAATCCAGAATAACCATCAGAAAACTTTCAAATAAACAATAATATGCAAATGTGAGAGTATGTTCTGTTTAATATGCGCTGGCTAAATAAAATCATTTTGGTTTGTGACCTTTCTGCTCATCTCTGGAGGGAGATTTGAGGTTTCCCTCAGCGATGTACACGGGGAAACGAACACTCCAGGAAGAGGTGACACGCAGCTGTGAACGCAGCCCCGCCCCCGCGTGACCCGGGGCGATGTAGAGCTCAATCAGTCTGCACAGGAAGTGCTCGAGGCAGTGCTGCATCACAGGAGCACCCTGAGAACCAGGTTGGAGTTTAGGATCGGACCGGAGAGGGGCATGGTCATCAGACTCCACCTCCTCGTACTGAACAAAATTATTTAAAGAGTATACAAGACCATATCACGAAATGAAAGAAAGTATTAGAAACTAGTCAAACAATCTGTGATCAGTGTCACTGTTTATAATTCATACTGTTTACTGCTTTCTTTCTTTTTGATCATAGAATTTTTATTGGAAATTTTACATAACACCACACCCAACAACCGCAACAAAACAATCACAGCCAAAACCAAAATAAAGGGGGAAACAAAAAACAATAACAACTAGGAAAAAAAAAATGAAGATGATTAGTATTTACCATCTACCTCTCCTCAAAACACCTCCAGGGTGCGTACATCATTGAAGTAGGTAATAAATTGTTGCCATTTTCCCAACAATGAGTCACCCCTGCCTCTGATGTTATACTTGATTTTTTCAAGTTTTAAAAAGAAGATTAAATCTTTAATCCAGACTGATATAGAGGGGGGTTGTGGAGAGGTCCAAGACAGCAATATTCTGTGCCGAGCAAGTAACGATGCAAAACTCACAACACTAGCTTCTTTATGGTTCAGAGGCTGACGCTGAGATGGAACACCAAAGACGGCAATTAAAGGACAGACATCCAATCTGATTTTAAGAACGTCGGACATAGTTTCAAAGAAAGAGTTCCAAAAGTTCTGCAGTTTGGGACAGAGTGCAAACATATGACTCAGGTTACAGGGCGAAAGTTTGCATTTTTCAACACATGTCAGGAACATTGGGATATATTTTAGACAGTTTCCTCCTAGAGAGGTGAGCTCTATGGGCCACTTTAAACTGTATGAAACTAAGTCTAGCACATGACGTGGTGGTACGTATATTATCTAAGGCTCTGCCCCAGTAATCATCCTCAAGCTCCAGGCCCAATTCCTCTTCCCAAGCACTAATGGTTTTGATATTGTAAGAATCGTCCTGTGACCAGATCGTTGCATATATCCGTGAAATAATGCCACCCTTATGAGGATTCAGCTTGAACACTTCTTCCCATGCAGACTTTGTAGGTAAGGAGGGAAACCCAGCGAATAGGGAGGAGACACAATGCCTAACTTGAAAGAAACGGAATAGGTGAGACGGAGGCAGGCGAAATAACGAGGATAATTCAGAAAAGTTCACAAACACATTATTAATGAAAAGATCCTCAAAGCGTTTCAGACCCTTCTTTTCCCACAAAGAGAATGTGGAATCTATAAAGGTGGGGAGGGGTTGTTATTACACATAGGGGCCATGGCTGAGAACGAGATAGATTTAAAATGACGGCGAAACTGATAGAAAATTTTTAGAGAGGTACATACTATTGGATTATCCGTGTATTGTGAAAGGGCTATAGGAAGGGAGGAGAACACCATAGCAGGGAGGGAGGTTGAAGTACAAGACTTCGCTTCTAGGTGGCACCATGGAAGAGAGGGGGCCTGCACCCAGAGCACCAGTTTCTGAATATTAGTTAATTAGTTCCGTCCGCGCAGCGGGGCGCATCGGGCAACAAGCATTCGCCAGCGGGCTCGGTCGGCAGCGTCGATTTCCACATCTTCCCACTTGACGTCGAGCGTTCGTAGATCTTCCATGAATGTTCGTCGCCATGTATTATGCGGCCGCCCTACTCTTCTCTTCCCCCGTGGCGGCGTCCAGCGCAGCGCGATCTTTGTGTGGCGGTGGTCAGACATCCGTAGAATGTGTCCTGCAAAGCGCATTCTTCGCTCTAATGACCATTTCTGCCAGGCTGCGGGAGTTTGTTCTTCTTAGAATTTCTTCATTTGAAATACGATCACGGTATGATACACTGAGTATTCTTCTCAGGCATCGTTGCTGAAACACATTCAGCTTGTGGATGACTGCCCTCGAACTCGTCCAAGTTTCAGATGCATAGATGGCGGTTGGGATGATGATGCTATTAAACAGGCGAAGTTTGTTGTTGGTGTGGATAGTTCGCCTAGCCCAAATCGGCTGTAGCTGTTGGAAGACTGCAAATGCTCTGCCGATTCTGCGATTGACATCCGCGTTAGTCCCACCATCCGCAGCCACAATGCTGCCAAGGTAGGTAAACTGTTTGACTTCTTCGATCAGCTGATTGCTCACCGTGATCCGCACCGGCGTCATCCGGCCGACCGCCATGACGTTGGTCTTGTCAGTGCTGATCCGTAACCCAACTTTGGCTGCTTTTTCTGAATATTAGCCGCCCAATAATAATACATGAAATTGGGCAAGGAGAGGCCACCACTTAGTCGACTCCTCTGAAGTGAAAATTTGGAAACCCTGGGAGTTTTTCCTGCCCATATAAAAGAGGAGATTAATTGGTCTACATTCTTGAAGTAAAAATTTAGGTAAAAACAAGGGGATGGACTGGAAAAGGTAGAGGAATTTTGGAAGAATGTTCATTTTTACCATCTTTATTCTACCAAGAGGGGATAATGGTAGAGCTGCCCATCTTTGAAAGGCTGACTTCATGTATGAAATTAAGGGTGTAAGATTCGCCGCCATTAATGCAGAATAGGAACGGGTGACATTAACTCCGAGATATTTGAATTTTGAATCCTCCAAATGAAAAGAAGAGAAGCACATTAAGGTCCTGGAGTGGCCTAGCCAGTCTCCAGACCTTAATCCCATAGAAAATCTGTGGAGGGAGCTGAAGGTTCGAGTTGCCAAACGTCAGCCTCGAAACCTTAATGACTTGGAGAAGATCTGCAAAGAGGAGTGGGACAAAATCCCTCCTGAGATGTGTGCAAACCTGGTGGCCAACTACAAGAAACGTCTGACCTCTGTGATTGCCAACAATGGTTTTGCCACTAAGTACTAAGTCATGTTTTGCAGAGGGGTCAAATACATATTTCCCTCATTAAAATGCAAATCAATTTATAACATTTTTGACATGCGTTTTTCTGGATTTTCTTGTTGTTATTCTGTCTCTCACTGTTCAAATAAATCTACCATTAAAATTATAGACTGATCATTTCTTTGTCAGTGGGCAAACGTACAAAATCAGCAGGGGATCAAATTTTTTTTCCCCTCACTGTATTTAATTATTTAAATCTTCCTGTACGAATCCTTGATCAACCTCGAGTTCCTCAGCTAGTTTATTACAACAGGTCAGCGAGTAGTTGTAGTTGCAGCGCCCTTTCCTCTTTCATATAAAGTTATTTAGTATTAATGTAATAAATCATTGTGTTTTGTTTTTCTTTATATAAAAAAAAAGAAAAAAAAAAAGGTTAGTGTTAGGTTTTACACACCCGTGAAATGTGTCAAGTCTGATACGTAACGCTTAGTTTTCCCAGATATACTTTCCTCGTATGGGACGAGGCGTATGGAACGAGGCGTATGAATGAATGCTGACGTTCATTCATCCAGTAAATGAAAGGTTTGTTGCAAATGAACATGACGATAAACTGCTTTCCATCAGAAATTGTAGGAGGCAGGTATACATGTATATGGGCTTGGAGGGAAGGTAGGGTGAAGGAGTTATAAATAATAATTAGTGTTACTGTACATGTAAACTTTACAGCTTCGATTTTACCCACTGGCCCTTTAAATTATACTAATACTGTATAAAATTGGAAGAAATCATATACATGCTGAAGCGACAGGTAAATAATTTACCTGTGTCTCTGCGCTCAGGATGGGACTGAGCAGACGTGCCTCATATCCATGGGGTGCATCTGCAGCAAATACACCACTCTGAAAAACAGAAGAAAAGAAATGTGCATAGAAAACACTTTTCTCTGATAGGAAAAACAGCTGTGAAGTATAATGGAGGAGTTTTTAGTTCACCTCATGAGATCAGGATCCTCAGTAAGATCAGTCACAGAGTCCTGGTACTGGAGGTCCTGTAGTGACAAACACTGGTATTAATGATCACTCAATAATCTGTGCCAGTATGGGGGTTTTAAAGATTATTACTTGCTTTGTTTGATAAGATGCTTTGAGAATTATTCCTCAGTCTTCAGCCAACATTTAAAGTTCCTGCGTGTGTTTGAAAACCTCTTACCTTGCCATTTGTCTGCCCTGGTGTTCAAAGCCACTTCTCTAGAAGGATATTACGGATCTTGAGAAGGTCAACACCGTTAATGGGTGCGATCTCTTTAGCCACTGCGTGAATGTCTGATCAGGCAAACAAAAGTGGCACAGAAAACACGTGATGAGTAAATGCTGTTGTTAAAAACTGTTTAAAGCAGCCTTTTGTTATACACCCTAGGGCTAGGGGTCGACCGATAGAGGATTTTACTGATACTAGTAACCAAGTCAGGCAGAAGTTTTGTAAAACTGATACTGAATGAAAACACTCGAAGTAAAATATTCCTGAACTTTATTACAAAAATAAAGTACTGACTGAACCATGAAAATGTACTGCACATTTTAAAATGAAATATAATATATTAACTATTAATAAACGTTAATTTAATGTAGCACTCTGTTAGATTTCCAAGTATCTCAGGAATCTCATATTTATGTCTTCAGATCTCCATCAGCCCTATCAGCCTGTTCTACCATTACTTCTATTAACTTTTAGTTCTGTGCTGCTATGAGCTAGAAAGTGTGGTTTTCCTCAGAGTTCAGGCCTGGAGAGTCCGAATGAACACACACACACACACACACACACACACACACACACACACACACACACACAAACACACACTGACACATGTGAATGTTCACAGGGACTTCTGGTTTATTTCATGCAAAACAAAAGTATTTATACACATTGATAAGAAGCAGTGTGTTTCTACTGGTCCAGGTGTCAGACAGATTTAGACAAAACACACAGCACATAGTCATGATACAAAATAAGTCCTCTGTCATGTTGACATGGAAACACATAATATAACCAAGGATAGCAGTTGATCAGCTTATTTAAAGAGGTAATTAAATTAATACATTCATCATAGGTATTTGATAGCAGTTCATAATATAAGAGTCCATGATATAAGAATTTCCTTTCACACTCCAAATAACAAAAATAGAGACGTCCAAAATGAATTTAAAAAACACTTCAAATAACAAGAATAAGTTTTTATTTCTCCTCTAGAGGTCACTCTCGTGCTGCATAATGACATTGGACAGTTCTCAGCCGCTCCTGCAAGGGACGCAGTCGAGCTCTACCAAGGGCTGCATGGTTCTTAATAAAATAGGAAACTTTTTTTTTGGCTTGAGCAATTATTCGATTCTTACATTACTTACGGAGGCTGCATTTGAACAGACAATAAGGAAATGTAAAGCTTCAGTGCTCCGAGTTTGACAGCAAAATATTCACATCTTGATCTACACCATGAAAAAAATTTCCGTACTTTCTCCAGACTTTCCAGAACCGTGCCTCGCTTGCTGACATTTAGGCACATCATGATTCTAAATGACCAGCAACATCAGTACATCAACCCTAACCTTTCATGAGTCCACACTGTTTCATGAGTATAACCATTAAAAAAGAGGCTATTGTACATCTTAATAAATATTCAAGTTGCAATCAAAATGGTGCGTGATTGCTTGAGTATTGGTGCTTAGGGTCTGCATGGTCAGATTTACTCTCACCAGGGGAGGTCTGTCCAGCAGGACTCTTCACGTGCTCCACCACTGAGCTGTGCTCGAACAGAGCCACGATGAGACGGCCGGGCAGTCCCGTAAGCTTCAGCAGCTCGGGGCAGTCCAGCTGAAAAGCCATGAACACGTTCTCCATGGCTGACCGCTGATACTGCAGCTTCGAGGTGAAGCTCTCTCCCCTCGTCCGTAGCTCCTCCTACACACACACATACACACACACACACACACACACACACACACACACACACACACAGGAAACAAATCCATAAACAGGTGCATTCAACAGATCATAACGTAGTGTCATTTATGCCAAATTAAATATATACACTGTATAGAAAATATAAAATGATGCCTAATATTTTAGTAATAGTTGTTAGTCAACAAAAGAGCCTCTCTGTAAATGCAACAGGACTGCAAAAGAAAAAACAAAGCAGCGACCAGTTATATTAAAGCGAAGAATAAAACTAAGACAAACCTGTATTCATGGAAATGACATGACTTTAAGGCTTAACCAAGATAAGTGGAAAAACAGTTTGGTCAATAGCGATGGGAAGGAAAGACATTGTAAAATTTGTTTATAAACAACTAAAGATTCATCTATAAAAGAATTAAAATAAAAACTCATACATATATAGATTTATTTTATAAAGCATCTTATTCCTGTGGTAACAAACCTGCAGCGTATCAGACTTCAGCAATGTGTGTACGAGGTCCAAGCTGAATTTAAAACACATGGTTCTCTCTGCACCTGTAAACAAAGCAGAGGGGCAAATTTCTATATTTATAATAAATAAATCTATTCATGATAGATTAATATAATCAGCGATTAGACAAGGTTTAGAGAGGCTAATCGTAACAAAACTCAGTGGACCGGTTTGACTCTTGGCCCCAGATGTCTGTGCTCAATTTGAACCCAAACGGCCACTGGGAGGCACCATCACATTTTGTTGTGTGTGTGGATTTTGTATCATGTGATGCTTCCCACAAACACAAATTCTTTATATCAAATTGTAGATCTCTTTACTTTGAACAACTGTGCCTCAGGAACCACTGCTGTCAATCAAATTGCTGTCAACTCATACATACAAACTTATGCACACACACATGAACTGGTGTGACTAACAGACCAGATCTTGTGCAATTTGTAAAAATAAATAAATAAAATTATTATATGAGCACAGTGACAGGGGCCCCTTCATAAAGTTTTGCATAAGGTCCCCAGATGTTTAGGACAGTCACTGGATTTAGTTTTACACATTAATTTATAAATATCTATTGAATAAAAATGAAGCCATGTTTTTCATAATTGATGTACAGATAGGTGGCAAATTAAAGGAACACCCTTAAGAAAGGAGTTAGGGGTGAGGGCATTTTTCTGTCATGGTTTGGGTCCACTTATCCCCTTAAAGGAAATGGTCACTGCACATCAATATAAAGTGGTTTTGAGTGATCACCTTTTTTCCTATGATGAAGCATTTCTATCCTGTTACAAACGGACAATGCACCATCCATAGGGCACAAGGGGTCAATGAACGGTTAATGATGTGAAGGATATGTCATGGCCTAACCTGATCTCAACCCAGTTGAACATCTATGGGAGATTTCAGACCAATGTGTTATGTCTATGTGAGGTCTTCATCATTATCAAGACAGCAAATGATGATCTTTTGGAACAATAGTGTACCATTCCAGCAGTACAATTCCAGAGACTTCTAGAATCAATGCCAAGGCACATTGAAGCTGTTCTGGGAACACATGGTGGCTTAACACTGTTCATTAAGACACTGTTAATTTTCCCTTTAATTTCTCACCCATCTGTATAATGTCACTGTCACATGGAAACCTGGAATCTCCAGATTGGGTCATTTTTCCTTCTTTAAGTTCTTTATAAAACAATGCTATTGGTCACCCTTTACATTTATCTGTGGGTTTCACAAATATTTAACCAATGAAAAGTATTAAAAAGTGTTTGTGACTGAATCTCTATCTCTAAAACTTTTGGTAAAGCCTCATAACACCACCCCACCTACATGTTGAAGGATTGATGTGCCACACAGCAGAGCTGAACAGTGATCTTGAAGGTACATAAAGAACGGGTTGTTTTGAATAAATACAGCGTTTTCTTTCATCAGTAAACACCCAGTCTGGAAAGGCTTTTTTAATCTAACATTAATGTCATTTAAAGTAACATTTTTTCATGTACAGCCACAATACCAACTGTAACAGTTCACTGCACAAAATACAGGGTTTTATTTCCTGAAAAGTAACAGTGTGTCATATGAGGTTTCCACCCGAGAGTGACAACATGTACAGTGTCCTCCATTAATATTGGCACCCTTGGTAAATATGAGCAAAGAACAAAACCTTTTGTTCAAAAAATTCACAAAAATACTCTGCTCTCATGGATAAACAATTGCAAACAGGTTTATTAAAAAAAAGTTACATGGGTGCACAACAATTATTGGCACCCGTAATGAATCCATGAGAAATACAGTATCTCACAAAAGTGAGTACACCCCTCACATTTTTGTAAATATTTGATGATATCTTTTCATGTGACAACACTGAAGAAATGACACTGTGCTACAGTGTAAAGTAGTGAGTGTACAGCTTGTGTAACAGTGTAAATTTGCTGTCCCCTCAAAATAACTCAACACACAGCCATTAATGTCTAAACCACTGGCAACAAAAGTGAGTACACCCCTAAGTGAAAATGTCCAAATTGGGCCCAATTAGCCATTTTCCCTCCCCGGTGTCATGTGACTTGTTAGAATTACAAGGTCTCAGGTGTGAATGGGGAGCAGGTGTGTTAAATTTGGTGTCATCGCTCTCACACTCCCTCATACTGGTCACTGGAAGTTCAACATGGCACCTCATGGCAAAGAACTCTCTGAGGATCTGAAAAAAAGAATTGTTGCTCTACATAAAGATGGCCTAGGCTATAAGAAGATTGCCAAGACCCTGACACTGAGCTGCAGCACGGTGGTCAAGACCATACAGCGGTTTAACAGGACAGGTTCCACTCAGAACAGGCCTCGCCATGGTCGACCAAAGAAGTTGAGTGCACGTGCTCAGCGTCATATCCAGAGGTTGTGTGGCGGCATGCGGCTCTTCTGACATCTACACCAAACCCATCCAGGAATTACCAGGATGAAAGGCCTGGTGCGTAGCTATATGTGGTTGCCACACTTGGATGCAGAGGTGGAAGCATTGGTCAAATCGTGTGCAGTCTGTCAGGAAAACAGAAATGCTCCGGCAAATGCGCCACTGCATGCGTGGGAGTTGCCAGAGCAACCATGGAGAAGGATTCACATTGATTACGGTGCACCGTGGATGGGTAGAATGTTCTTGATCGTGGTAGAGGCATTCTCAAAATGGACAGAGGCTTATCTGTTAATCAAGTCTACATCCACAGTTACCATTCAGTGCTTAAGACAAACCTTTAGCCAACACAGGATACCAGAAGTAGTGGTGTCAGACCATAGCAGTTTTTTTGTTTTGTTTTTTTACCAGTGCTCAATTCCAAGAGTTTATGGAAAGAAACAAAATCAAACACATGCACAGCACCCTACCATGCATCTTCCAGTGGTCTGGCTGAAAGGGCCGTTCAAACATTGAAAACCCTGATGAAAAGAGTGCTGAGAGTCCATTGAAAAAGCTAGCCAGAGTGCTGTTCAGTTACCGAACGACGCCACAGTCGACCACTGGCAAATCAGCCTAAACTGCTGTGTGGAAGGAAACTGGTCTACACAGGGTCTCATTGAGACACAAACAATTGAGACAAAAATGGTACCATGACCAACATGCAAAGGAAAGATATCTTGTGGTGGGTGACCCAGTGTATACTAGGAACTTCAGCTCTGGACCTACTTGGATTCCAGGAACAGTTCAGAAAAAGACTGGTCCTGTATGGTGCACAGTAGCATTGGGAAGTGGGCAAGTAGTGCACTGACATATTGATCAGGTGAGAGACAGGCACAATGCAACATCTGTAGCACCAGCACCAGAGTTGTTAGACACTTCATTGCCAGATGTTGACATTCCAGTGCCTTCTACAAAAGACTCAGTTCCTCATTCTCTGAGGAAACTCACGTAAACAAAAACTGGGAGGAACTTCTGAAGTGGCTGCGTCAGAAAGTTTCCTTGGGATGGAAAACCCTGAGTTGAGAAGGTCTAGACGTACTAAATCTCCAAGCTATGTGAAAGATTATAATTCATGTAGTGGTGAGTTCCCCAACTGCAGGACAAGAATGCGCCCGGGAACTCACTGGGATGGAGGAAGTCTAACCAATGTGCCTAGCTCAGTTCTGTGAGATATTCATGTAAAAAAAAAAAAGAAAGAAAGGAAAAAAAAGACAAAAGAAATTCCTGTGTAGTGATGTGTTTGAGAAAATTGTGATATTCTGATACAAGTACTACTACTGGTATGGATAAATTTAATCTAATTTTGGACTAGTTATATGACGGATGAATTGTAGTGAATGCAAGTGTTATGTTTAGTTTGACCTGTGGAGGGCGCTCTACAGTCACATGTCTAACACTACATCAGAGTCTGCAATAAAGAAGCAGAGTTCTCAGTGTGATACCAGCTGCTTGTTCATGTGTTCAGAGTCTGCAAAATAATAAAAGGCCAAGTCGAGTCTGTCTCTCATATGTGAGCAGCCTCCAAGAGTATTACACTCACATTGACTAATTGTAATGTTCATGAGTCAGCATTCAGGAGAACACTGAACAACAGTGGTGTGCATGGCAGGGAGCATGTTACAAGGAGAAAGCAACTGTTCTCCAAAAAGAACATTGCTGCCCATCTGCAAAGATTCACATACTTTTGCCACTCACAGACATGTAATACTGGATCCTTTTCTGCAATAAATAAATGACCAAGTATAATATTTGTCTCATTTGTTTAAATGGGTTCTCTTTGTGTAGTTTTATTACTTGTCTGAAAATCCTGTGTATATTTACACAGAAATATAGAAAACTCTAAAGGGTTCACAAACTTTCAAGCACCACTGTAGCTGTGATGTGCAGCAAAAGGTTGTTGAGCTTCACAAAATGGGGCGTGTCTATAAGAAAATAGCACAAGCATCGAAAATGTCCATTTCCACCATCAGGGCAATAACTAAGAAGTTCCAGTCAACTGGAAATGTTATGAATCAACCTGGAATTGGACGTGTCTATATCGTCTCAACACAATGTGAAGAGGACGGTTCGAGTGGACAAAACATCTCCAAGGATCACAGCTGGAGAATTGCAGGAGTTAGTTGCGTCTTGGGGTCAGAAAGTCTCCAAAACTACAATCTGAAGTCACCTACATCACCACAAGTTGTTTGGAAGGGTTTCAAGAAAAAAGCCTCTACTCTCATCCAAAAACAAACTCGAGCATCTTCAGTTTTTTTTCAGTCCACCCGTATGCAGAGATTTTTTACTTAGTGTACTGTGTTCATGTAATCACAGGGATTAAAGCTGTTTATTTTTAAATCCACATTCATACCCAATCTTTTATAGAATTCACTGTAAACAGATTATGTTAAAACACACACACACACACACACACACACACACACACACACACACACAGAGTTAGAAAACACCATTAAAAGGTAAGTAGCATTTATAATTTATTTCTTGCCATACCAGCATACCATAGAATAAAAAAGTAAAATAAATTAGAAAACAAAACCAGCATGAAATCTTAAAATGTATGTACACTAAATAAAACTCTCTGTATATTCAGTATTAGGCCTATTAAGTAATGTTCTATATTTCTCAGTCCACCTTATTCCACTGCTTCTTACAATGTTTCATAAAAACACGCACTGTAATGCACAGAAAATCCATCAGTGCATCATTTAAGCATGCAGCCATTATATCCTTTTACTTTTCCTCTCTCCACTTATTGTATTTTATGACTGACAATTAACCTGAGCCATGCTGTCTAGAATGATCAAACCTTCTGGTAATTTCCAAACCAAACTAATGTTCTGCCTCTTTTGTTACAGTAGCACACCTTATACAGTAGCTTGTACTGATATTATAACTAGAACACCACCATGAGAGAATTACTATTAACTTTATGACTTTAGCAACACTACAGTTCAAAAGTTTGGAGTCACTCAGAAATTGCCTTGCTTTTGAATGAAAATCACAGTTTTTAAAATAACATTGATCAGAAATACAGTCATTATTATAGCTGGATTTTTAAGGGAATATCTACGTAGGCATGGAAAGGCCCATTTTCACCAACCAGCAACTCCTGTGTTCCTGTGGCACATTGTGTTAGCTAATCTGACATTATCATGTTAAAAAGTTCATTCATCATTAGAAAACCCTTGTGCAATAATGTTAGCACAGCTGAAAACTGTTGTGCTGTTTAAGAAAGCCATACAACTGGTCTTCTTTGGGCTACTTGAGAACCTGGAGCATCAGCATTTGTGGGTTTGATTACAGTCACAAAATGGCCAGAAAGAAAGAGCTTTCTTCAGAAACTCATCAGTCTATTGTTGTTTTGAGAAATGAAGGCTGTTCCATGTCAGAAATAGACAAGAAACTGAATATATCTTACAAAGGTGTGTAGTAATCCCTTCACAGAACATGACATGAATGAAGTTGTTACTTCTATCATGCAGTTCCACTGCAGTGGCTTAGTAGGTGGCTTTGTACTCAACCTATTTGCATTAAAGGAATTAGATATCATTTTATATTAACAATATTTTTTCCCCTTCATATATTGAAGCCATGGATTTCTAATAATTTGACAATTATATGAGTGTATGATATTGACCCATAGAGTAGATACAAGTAAAAAGCAGATGCAGTTTGTCAACTTTGCTCATTTATTTATCATCAGTAACCACTTCATCCTGCTCAGGGTCGAGGAGGATCCAGAGTTTATCCAGGATTAATGGGCAAGAGGCAAGAATATATATCTTACATCAGTCCATCACAGGAGACCACAGACACACACACAGACACAGAATCACAGACTCATTCACACCCTGGGGCAAGATAGCATAGGAGATCCACCAACCAGTAGGTCTATGTGTGGTGGGAGAAAACCTGGAGGAATCCTGCACAGACGCAGGGAGAAACTGCAGTTCCACATAAACAGTATCCTGAGCTCAGGATCGAATCAGGGAACATGGAGCTGTGAGGTAAACTGGTCTACATGAACCATACTCATACACAATATATGGTAAATCCATTTGGAGGAAGGAGTGGGGATGATTCATTCATTAATAATTATTAGGGCTGCAACTAACCATTATGTTCATAATCGATTAGTTGGCCGATTATTTTTTCGATTAATCGGATGGGGCGGGGCAAACTTTCAGTACCATTTCTTCTTATTTGAAATAAAATCCACAAACTGAGTTTTACTTCAGACTAAAAGTTTACACAAGTGTTTGTCCAAAACAGAAAAGAACCCAATACACACACACACACACACACACACACACACCAGAATATATATTATTAATTATGACTGTAGTTTAATTCAGTGCTTTTAGTGCAGCCATGAAAATAATGCATAAATACTATAAAATAAATTATATAAAATTTTGTGTTTTAATTAGACATTACAGATCTTACTCGCAATACACTCTGTATCAGCGCAACTACACCGTGCGTGATCGCAACGCGGCCTCGTTACTAACACATCACTTCCGTTATAATAAACGACAGAATTTACACTGCAAGCGTGCAGATACAGCATATAATGACAATAAACTTAAATTAAACTAAACCTTTTAAGCAGCGTGCACCAGTTTCCCCTGCCCCTTACACACAGTGGATATAAACATAACTTTGTGCTCTGCAGTGTTTAATATAAAATGCTCCCTGCATTTCTGATTTTCTTCCTCAGTCACGTGATGATTTCTCCTCCATCTGATGGAGACTGACGTCATGTTGGGAATAATAAGTAACGCTGACAGAGAGTAAACTGGAGAAAGTCAGTGTCGGTGTCTCTGAGTGTCTGCTAATGCTAGCGTGCGTATGACGTCATGCGTCATCGTGACTTATACTACCGGTTAGTAAAAAAATCGCTAGTGATACATTTGAGATGATATTACCTTTCTAAAATCCACACAGTAGAGTATACAGACAGTAGAGTATACAGTGCATAGTGTAAGTGTACAGTACTTCATTTGGGACACAACTTTAGTATTTACTCTCCGAAGCGTGTTTTCTGAACAGAAGTAACGTAATGCACACCATCTAGTCCATAATGACTTTTTGACTTTTTTTTGACCCAGTGTAAAATGTTAAAGAGCTATCTCTATATCTCTAGATATAACCATGCGGTATGTTAGATGGTGGTATGCTGTGTTCAATAGGACTATGTGAGCACAAACACTGAAATCTAAGAATGTTTTTTTTTAACAGATAATTAGTAAAAATGTGTCCGCACAGGTCTGTTAGATCTTTAACATATAACAGGTAGTGCAATAATGGAAAAATGTTATAAATGTAAACATAACACACTATGACTGAGTATTCAGCAAATTAGCTTATACCAAATATGATCATAGCAGTTATAGTGATAGCAGCCAGGTAAAGTGTATATAAAGTGCATATAGTGACAATAAATTAGATCCTATGTTTTTTTTATAATACAGTACAGTATAATTCAGTTGTTCTATTAGTGCAATTTCAACCAAAGTACAGTTGAGTGTAAAAGTTTGTACCCCCTTTTGGTTTCTTTTGGACAGAAGGGTGTTAAATGTCCTAAACACTACAAAATTTGACTGTAAGTAGAAGTTAATTTTATTATCAGACTCAGATATCCATGTTAATATTTTTAATACTGCTCATTACTGTTAAATGACTTGAAAGAGTCAAGGACCTTCATTTTGTGGTCAGTAAACCAACTGTGTGTTGATTTTGATGTATGTTTTGGATCACTGTCCTGCTGGAAGATCCAACCACGGCACATGTTAATCTTTCTGGCAGAGGCAGTCAGGTTTTTATTTAATATCTGTTGATATTTGATGGTCCATGATGCCATGTATCCTAACAATATGTCCAGGTCCTCTGGCAGAAATAACAGCCCCGAAACATTAAAGATCCACCACCACAGTTAACTGTGTACATGAGGTACTTTTCCATATGGCTAGGGTGAAGTCAGCTAACATGGGCCACTGTTTGGTAAATGATTTATAATGCCATCAAATAAGCTATCATGTCTCATCATCTCATCAAATCATGATCTCTAATGATATTTTTATAAATTAGCATGGGCCTCTTCAATATAAATTTTTTTTTAAAATATGAAAAAGTATAATTGTTTTAAAATTATGAGGGTTAGAGTATCGGCAGGAACCCTCTTGAGCCACAACACAATGTTCAGGCAAATTGGGCCGGCTGTTCAGTTAAAATGGGCCAATATAAAAAGATAACAGGTAATTTCAACTGAAATCATTTTAATTTTAACAGTAAATTGACACTATTGTGTTGAGTGTGCCATAGCAGCAACACCGTAAATATATTTCATTTAATAGAAAGCATATCTTCTCCACAGCTCTCGTGGTACAATGAGTTGCACTGACAACAGCACACCCTAAATGTTCCCGCTGCATTGAATGCTGAAGGACTGTCGTGGTCTCTCCTTTCTCCCCAGCAGTAACCACTACACAGGGTTTACCCACCTCCCCAACCACACGAGTAGAGTAAAACTGATCTTGTAGGCCAAATACATCACAATTCCACAGATGTGATGGAACATCTCTGATTGCAAGTTCCTCCAGCAGGTCTTCATACTGTGGAAACCACTTTCCTAACACACTACATTGCTGTATGGTTCAAGCTGCTTGGTTTGTTTCCTGCTCTCCAGGTCCTCCCTCAGTAGAGTAGAAGTTGATGGTAAACTAACTGGTTTCTCTTCCATTATTATTTGTAGTTCCTTAGTTAAATCTGTGACCATAGGCACTTCTACTGTTTGTTCTGCATGTTGTTTTAAGTTCCTTTCTCCCCTTTTTCCTTTAGGGCCAGCCTGTGTTGGGGTTAATGAAAGTCTGGCTTTCCCCTCTCTACCGAACCCCCTATTTTCCCTTACGGTCCCCACATAGGAACCCATAACAGGTTGCGTACTCGGTTTAAGAGGTGGAAACGATTCAGGGTCATTGAAGGATTCAGCCAATGGGGTGAGTGACTTTTTTGGCATTTCTGTTAACATTGATTTCAGGGTCTGTGCTGAACTCGCTGTGAATTTCTTTCTATATCTTGTTTTGCTCCAGGTTACTGCTCTGTTGAAAGCCTGAATGTCCAATTCTCTTACTTCAGACAAAATGGTTGCTATTACTTCATCGTAGTGTTCTTTTAAGATCTCTATATTATTGTCCATCCACTGTGCTGTGTTTTGTTTGACCTTTTCCAGTGTTGACTGGTTTGGAGAAGGTTTAATGAAAGATGTGAATTTTGTGACCTGTCTGAACACACTTGGTGGATAAGGATTAGCCGGTGTTGTGGCCGCCAGAATTTCTGAATGATGTAGAGCCTGTAACAATTTGAAATATTTTGTCAATGTTAAATCTACAGCACTTTTTGATTTGAGACACCTTGAATTTGGTTTTCACTTACATTTGCAGGTTCCCTTATCGGTCCAGAGTCAGCCAAGACTTCAAATCTATTGTGCAATACTACAGACATATTGTAAAAGTAAGTTCACTTTAAAAAGGAAGAAAGATGGAACAGCCTGTGCAAAGGGGAAGAATGAATAGGGGCAGAAAATCCTTTAAGATGAAATAGAATTCAGAAAGGAGAAACAGTCAAGGAAATTATTCAATCAACACAACACCAAATCAGAAACAAAACACATACCTGTGTATGTATAGGGAAAAATGTAGAAGTGATGCCATCTGGTGGATGAATCAAGGAATCATTCATTTGATGGACATCTTGGAACATGTGAGCATAAAATACGCCTTGTATTTCTTCACAGGACTGCAATTTGGACGTCTGCTAGAGCTACTGGCATAAAATGGAGGAAGAACATCCCAACAGGAGAACAGGAAAACTTTCTTTGCAAAGTTGTATATATCCTTTTCTCTTCTTTGTTTTCAGTGTGCACACTCTTTGTAGACTTTACGTAGAAAAGGCTTATACTTACTCCTTTCAGGGTTTGGTCATCGTTGTTGTTTGAGGTTTAGTAGATCCCATTCAAAAATTTCATTTATTTATTTTATTAAACATATTCCAGGGCTCCAGGCAAAAAAAAATCTTGGAGCCATTGGTTCCTAAACCCAAAATATTTATGTGCCAAATCAAATTTTCAGGAGCCAAAATAGTGATGTCATATGACATATGATGATATCATTGTTAAATGGCTACCTCACACTGCCTTTTCTTTCCCCTCTGTATTGTCTGCCTTTGTTTACTCTGCCTCCCATAGTTTACACAATGTATTCTTTACATACACAATATGTGCAATATTCAGTACATCATATAATAATAATAATGAGTCTTTATTGATCACATATACATTACAGCACAGTGAAATTCTTTTCTTTGCATATCCCAGGTTGTTAGGAAGTTGGGGTCAGAGCACAGGGTCAGCCATGATACAGCGCCCCTGGAGTAGAGAGGGTTAAGAGCCTTGCTCAAGGGCCCAACACTGGCAGTGCTGCCCCCATCTTGAATCATATTACCGTAAATACTTAAATGTGCAGTCATTTGTTTATTTTTTTCACTTTTTTATTCATTTCCTGCTTATTCAGGCTCAGAGTCATGTAGGCTGCATTGAATTTTATTTTCAATTCCCTCATCTCTTTTTCAGCGACTTTATCACTAGCACGTTGCACTGCTTTCACGATTGGGGTGGCACGAGGGGCAGACCTAGTAATGACACAATCACTGGCGTTCTCATGTTTTGTACTGTCTCCATACTTCTTTACGGTTTCTTTTTTAAAATGACTCGAACTGGTAATGAACTCTGTTTTACTAGCAATATCTTGTCCTGCTTTAGCACAAAAGGTGCAGTACATTTTCCCTTTGTCATAACGTAACCCAGCGAACTCTTGTAGCCAAGCTGATTTAAACTGTCTTGTCGGGATGAGAGCTGCAGGGACGGGAGAAGAAGACTCAACTCGCTGCGCTTGGCTGTCATCATCTATAAAAGATTGCACACCGATTGAAACGGGCTGAGATGACTCAAATGTCACTTGAGAACTTTCACTGGTCGAGTTGGTCTCAACATCGTCGGCATCTGATGTAGAGGAGGCAGGGTTTGGACAGGTAGGGAATGAGGAAAAAGTCTGATATTTTTCTTGTCAGCTGACTAACGTTAGTTAACTACGCAGTTAGCTAGCCTACATATAACGGATAAATTCACATTCTAACAAACTAAACCACATCAAACTAAATTAAACACCTTTAATAAAAAGGCTCAGGTAGGGTTAGGTTAGGGGATGACTCAACCCAACACTCATTGGTGTGGCAGGTGGCACAGGCACAAAACCTTGTCCTTCATTCTGTATATATTTCTCTATATGTATTTAACATTCTATGAGAAAATATCAGATGTATAAAAAAAATGGAAATTATATAATTTTTAAAATCTATATATTGTGTTAAAAACGAATTCTGCCACTTTAAAAAAAATGAATTTTCATGAATCTCATGAAAATGAATCACATGTAAATGAATCAACATAAATGAATCACATGAAAATGTATCACTTGAATATGAATCTCATGAAAATGAAACACATGTAAATGAATCAACGTAAATGAATCACATGAAAATGTATCACTTGAATATGAATCTCATGAAAATGAATCATACGTAAATGAATCACATGTAACTGAACCATATGAAAATGAATAAATAAATTAAAGACTTTACAAAAAAATCTGTCTAAATGTAAGACGTTTTAGGTGAGGTTAACTATTATGTTTGGGGGTTGGAGGATCAGTTTAGAGAACCTATTATTTGTTTCTGATGGTTAAGTTCAGGGTTAGGGTTGGCCCCTAAGTTTCAACATTGGAAAAAGGAGTTTTTATTGGTTAAAAATTAGGTGATTAGAGTTTATTGTTTGGGTAAGCCCCTAGATTTCAAGATAAAAAATGGTTTTAATGGTTGGAATAGAAGTTCTAATTTGGTTTAAGGGTACTGGATCTATGTTCCCCATCCCTATTGTCCAACTTGTACAGATGAAATTTAATCTGGCCCAAATTTAGGGCCGAACCAGGAAAAAGTTCCATTAATTTTGTCCATGTTCCCTCTCAGATCCTTCTTCCTATTGATTACTCCCCTCCCCCCTGAGAAGAAATGCCTTTCTCTCTATTAATATATACCCCCACACACATTTTATATATAATATTATATTATATTTATATTTTTGTGCCACGATATGGAGGTTGAGATGGATGCAAGTGCAGATTTTTCAAGTTTAATAAAGAACTAAACAAAATACAAAAGACACTGACACTGGGGCAAATCACTGTGGCAAAGACTAAACATAAACCAAAGAGAAAAACACAGCACCAGGAACAAAGGTAAAGAGAGACAAAGAGTGCAGTGAAAACTGTGGCTAAATACACAAGTGCTTACCAGGAATGTGATCCAGGTGCAGGTGGTCATGTGACTGTGATGCAGTGGCTGCTGGGAACTGTAGTTCAGATTTCCTTCTCTGATTACATGACATAATGGTGTATGGTGTAATATGTGGTAATGTACGGGTATTACTCTGTGCGTGTGTGTGTGTGTGTGTGTTTATACAGAGGCTGAATGTGTTGGCCACTCTGGTTCAGGGTAACTTACCCAAAATACATCAGAGCATCATCACAGCTCTCATTACTGTGGATGTCCACGCCAGAGACATCGTCACCGAGCTCGTCAATGAAAGGGTACAGACGGCTACACACCTTCTCTTCAGAGCGAAGGGAAACATGGGTATGGTCAGATCTGATTGGTCAGAAGCTGTTAATAAATCTTTTTAGAATAACTGCAGCTCTGACAGCAGTGCATATGCAAATCAGTTCCCAGGTTTATACAGTAGGAACGCACTCATTATAAACTATCCACGCTATATCGTCAGCGAGAATGCCCAATTCGTATACAATGAGATCGTATATATATATATCACGTCTTTGTGTATGTGTTCACGTAGGTGGACTCGAGCAGTAACTCTGAGTGGCAGAGGCAGCTGTGCTAATACTGGGACGTGGATCTGGATAACTGCGTGGCCAGAATGGCTCTGTATCAGTACGTCTACGGATATGAGTACCTGGGAGCCTGCCTCCGTCTGGTCATCATCCCGCTCACAGTAAAGACGTGTTAACAATACGTTAAGAATTCATAATGCATAATGTAGTGTAGTGCATGTTATTATAATAATATTTATTTAAATACTATGCGTAATGCATTACGGAGGCTTTATAACATGCTTCGAATGCGTTTATCGCTCGTTATAGGCGTGTGAAAGAGTGAAGTCTTAAAGATACGTTTGTGTGTGACCTTTCCATCAGGAACATGTTTAATGTAAAAAAAAAATCTTCTTGGAAATGACATGCTTGTGCTTGTTTGTGATGGTTTTTAGGACCGGTGCTACCTGTGTCTGATGGGTAACACCTCGAATAACATGTGTGTAGAAGGTGTGAGCTTGATCCTTTCACCGTTAGCCAGACAGAGCATCTTGTTGTTGTGCAACACGGCGGTAATTTTCTCAATCCACAGGCACGTCCACAGGTACGTCACTCACCACCCACTTGTGCGTGTCGGCGATGTCACTGCCGAGGGACGGTTTGATGGCACTCCACTCCAGTGTGAGAGGGTTGTCTTCACCATACCGCTTGTCCATGCTCACTGACTGCGGGTTGAGCACGTAGGTCTCGATGGGCTTTTAGAAGGGATTCACCTCTCAGCCCTCTGTCTCATGGAGGGTGCGCAGTGCGTCAGCGAGGGCACGGTACGCCGTGGTCTTACCGCCTCTTGTAGGGCCCACCAGCAAGACGCCCTGGTGCACCAGCATGGTCTCGTACAGCTGGATCACCTTGGCGGTCATGTTGGAGACGGGCTGCAGGGAGCGGGCGCATAGAGCTGCCTCGATGTTCGACTGAAGCGCGCCGTAGTCATGCTCGGGGACGCCCACGCCAGGAAAGAGGTCCGACAGAATACCGCTAAACGCACACAAGAAAGATTGGATTGACTCGATTGACACTAGGTTCAAGATTTTCAGATTATGGATGTTCAAATGTTCCAGGATTCTTTACTTTTCATCTGGTATAACATTACAAAGTGCTAATGTTATATACTTTAAATGCTTTAAAAAAAGTTATATAGTATATAATTACAGCTTTTTAGTTGAAAAGAATTTGCAAATGTCAGTGAATTGTATTTCCTAATTTGTCCTGGAATTTCCTCCTAGTGCCTGATTCCAGTGATCCTGTGATAATGACCTTTGATACTCCATATGTAAGCTTTGGTGTTCTTTACTATTCATCAATTTATTTTATTTTAAGTTCTGCGTCATCCTTGAGTAACTTGGGCAGGTTGGAGTATCGTAGCGCCCTAATCAACACCACGTTCTCACTCAGGTGTGGGTTCTCTCGCTACAGAGACCTGGAACACACACACACACACACACACACACTCGATTTATTCCAGCAAGACATCTGTTACATTTATAGATAGTTTTAATTAACAATTTAGAAAAAACAACGGATGAATCTAATCTAATCTAATACGTTCACCCTGTTCGTAGACAGACATACCCGGCCATGACGATAACTGAGTTGACGGCTCTCATGCTGAAGTCGTAGTGGTCCTGCCGGGAAAGCTGCTTGCTGCACAGCTTATACAGCTGAATCATCTTCCTCGCCAGAGTCTCACTGGACTTGAAGCCCTCAGCTCACAAGTCCACCTACAGCAAAAAAGACAACGTGAAACGGTTCTGTAACATGCCAGAATACATCCGTTATTGTGTTCATTACATAATGTAATGAATGACGGCACCCGAGCACACCTCTGCGATGACGGCGTGGTCGGGCACAATCATGGAGACGGATCTGAAGCGGCCTCCAGGTTGTCCTGGAGCTCGGTCCTGCCTGCGTAGCTGGGTTCATCGTGATTAAGGCAGCTTCCTACAAATGGAAGCAAGGGAAATGATAACGATTCAAACCCTTGCTAATATTCTGAAATCGATTGCAACACTGAGTGAGTCTGTTCCAAGAATCGATTCAGCACAAATCTCGAATTAAAGGTTAGGGGAACAACCCACAATATTAAGTACATAGGATCATTATCATGATTAACAGGGCGATTCCTAATACCTGGTGTCAATTCGTAGATACCAGGTAATGGGAATACAGTCGATTCAAAGGAATCAAGCTTTGGAGTCGACTCTATAGTCATTGTGAATTTGGAGTCAACTCCAAAGCTTGATTGTGGGGGAAGCTTGACTGAAGAACCATGATTTCTCAGTTTGGGAACAATCCCAAAGAAATAGTCGGGAGATGCAGAGCGTTTGGCATCGTTGTGACAAACGCTGAATCTCACAGCTTTTTTTTTAGTTTTTAATTACTCAAAAACTAAGACACAAACCCCTCGTTTATTCCTTCACTTTCATCTTTCACTACTTTTTTTATTTTACATTTTGTTCTGATTCTTTCCCCCTGAATGTCTGGCTAGAACTTTCTGGAACTGGGAGCTAATGCTAAATTCAATGTTCTGTTAGAAAAGACAGCTTGATGTGTGGTTTCATTAAATTCATTCAATTTAAATATCTTGTCTTTCTAAGAAAAACTGCTGATTAAGCAATGCACTATACCATATTCATGAGAAAGTAGAATTTTGTATTTGTTATTTGACGTTTGTGTAAATTCAATACGTCGTTTTCAGCTAGTGATTAAAGAATTGGTTCATGAGTCGTCTTTGTCAGATATGCTGGTGGCGCTTTCTGATTTTAGTCACTTAACCATTCAAAAGAGTTATTAGTGTGGGGAACAGTGTTGCATTGCACCCGCGAATACCTGCAACCTGGAATGGAAAATAAGATTTATTTTGTTCCAACACTTTTTTGTTGTTGTTGTTGCTCCAAAACTGAAAAGTGTTACAATGGAAGCAGAAGTAAGTGTAGCTTCTTAAATTGTGTAGTGTAACGCAGTGTTTTTCAATCTTTTTTGAGCCATGGCACATTTTTTACATTGGAAAAATCTTGCGGCACACCACCAACCAAAAATGTTACAGAATGACACTCTGTAGCCTAATACAGTATATATAATTACAATATAATTTCTCAATTTATTTATACTCACTCAGTGTGAAACCTGGGCCTGTTTAGATGAACACAAAGCCAATATCCTGGCAGGAATTGAAGAAAGGCATACACGAAGCTCTTCTTCAACAGCTTTCAGTCTCTCTCTGTTTTTAGTTTTTATAGCAGTTAGGCTTGAAAAGCTCAGCTCACACACATAATGGGAGCAATGTCAAAACTTTGTTGGCCGGAATGGGGAATTCCTTGGCAGCAGTCAACCAAAAACTGTCCAAAGGAAGTTCAGCAAATCTTAGCTTTAAACCACAATCTTGTTTCAGTTCAGTTAGTTCCTCCTGCTCCTGTAAAGTCATGTCCTTTCCAACAGCAGTCAAGGCATTCAGTGGAGGCTGAAGAGAAATAAAATGACAACTTCTCCTCAAGCGTTTTCAGATGTTTACCTATTACCTCGCACAGTGCAGCAGGGTGATCTTGCCGTTCCTCTGTGAGTGGGAACATCTCAAGGTTGGCACTTTGCACATGTTGTTGCCAGAGGTGCACCTTTAAATGGAATCCATTTATTTTATCCATGCTTGTAAGCAGGTTCTCATTTCGGCCTTGCATCCGTGTGTTCGGTTCATTCAGATGATGAAATATATCTGCCAGGTATGCCAGCTTTGCACACCACTCATCACTTGCAAACAGATTTGAGTAATGAGACTTCTCATTTGTCAGAAACACTTTAAGTTCCTCCTGCAGCTCATACGCACGGGCCAGCAACTTGTCACGCTACACCCGTCGGACCTCTGTATGGAGCAATAAGGCTTCATGCTCCGCTCACATTTCCTCACGCAAAGATGCAAATATACCTTTTCAAAGGTCGTGTCTTTACAAAGTTCCCTATGTGCACAACATCATCCAACACAGGAACTAGTTCTGCTGGTAAAGTCTTTGCAACGAAGGCCTCACGGTGCAGAAAACAGTGTGTAACAATAAGATCTGGGTTTCTTTCCTTCACTCTGCTAACGAAGCCTTAGGTGTGCCCGACCATGGCTGCAGCTCCATCAGTGCAAACACTTGTGCAATTTTCCCACGTAAGTCCTCCCTGGTCAAGATATTCCGATTTGACCCAAAAAATTTCCTCTACTGTTGTTTTTTCTGGCAGTGCCTTACAAAATAGGAAGTTTTCTCTAATGGCATCTCCATCCACAAAACGCACATCGGCCAAGAGCTGAGAATATCCGTAGACTCCTCAAGTTGCAACGCAAATTTCCTACTGATGCGTATCTTTTCCAAAACATGGCTTTCGATGTCTGTAGACATGTCATCAATATGTCTGGCGATTGTGTTATCTGAGAGCGGAAGTTTAGATATGTCTTTAACCGCGTCAGGGCCGAGCATCTCAGGCCCAGTTCGGAGTTTGCATTTTTCCTTTTTAAAAACTTCTCCATCACTGCCACCACGACCTGTCGCATGCGTCACTAATTCTCTTGTCTCTAAGAAGGTAGGAGGCAATTACCTGCTGCCACCCGGACGAATATTACATTACTCTGCCAGTCACTATATTACAGCACAGACACTCAACAATGGCTTATTATTTGCAGATAATAATGAATAAATTTTAATAAAAAAGAATTTTAAGACTAAGTGAAATTGGACAATTTCTCAAGGCACGCCTGACGATCTCTCACGACACACTAGTGTGCCACGGCACAGTGGTTGAAAAACACTGCTCTACGGTATGTAAACTGTATTACATGCGTGTTGAGCAGAGAGGAGATATTATAATATTATACAGTATCTGGAAATATAGTGTGTGACTGCTGCTGAAATAAGGAAGAGACTTAGGATTCTCCTTCTCAAATCTGAAGCCAAATTGCTGAACAGCACAATACTTACCTGAACAGCTTACTCTGCGAAGTCTTTAGTTATTTAAACTAAGCATTGGTGGTTCAGTGGTAGACTTCTCGCCTGCCACGCGGGAGGCCTGGGTCCAATTCCTGGCCAATGCAGAAGTGAGTTTTGAAAGTTAAGCCTTCACCAAAAGAACATTACAAGCCTTATCATTTCTGCCCAAACTAGACGAACTCCATGCTGATGAAATATACAAGAGACTTAGGATGCTCCTTTTCTATTTTGAAACCAAACTGTTTAATCAGAACAATACTTAATGAAAAGCACACTCTGCATTGTCATTAATCCTTTAAGATAAGCATTGGTGGTTCAGTGGTCAAATTCTGACCTACCACGTGTGAGGCCGGGGCTCGATTCCTGGCCACTCACGACTGAGTTTTGAATATTGAGCCTTCACCCAAAGAACTCTACAAGCCTTATCAATTCTGTCCAAAAAAAGGGTAGCAGACACAGTCCATGTTGCTCAAATATACAAGAGCCTTAGGATGCTCCTTGTCAATTTTGAAACCAAATTGCTGAGTCAGCACAATACTTACCTGGAAAGCGCCCTCTGTGAAGTCCGGGTTAGATTCCAGGCCAATGCACAACTGAGTTTTGGAGACGTTTGTGTTGCTTGAGCCTTCACCCAAAGCACTTCACAAGCCTTATCAATTCCGCCCAAAACTAGGGTAATGGACAAACTCCATGCTGCTGAAATATGGAAGAGATTCTCCTTTAGAATTTTAAAACAAATTGCTGAAGCAGCACAATACTCAGCTTTAAATCACACTCTGCGAAGTCCATGGATTTTTAAGATAAGCATTGGTGGTTCAGTGGTAGAATTCTCACCTGCCATGCAGGGGCCAGTCACACGTAGGTGTAGAGTGCTGACTAGCCAATAGAAAGCGAGGAAAATCCAGGAGAAGGGTCGGACGAACCTAACGTAAAAACATCGGTTCAAATATTTATATTATATTATCTGTTACATATTGTATCTATGTAATTTTTTAAAAGCGGCATTGTCAACATTTACTATTCCGATAGTCTTTCAGTGTGTAAAATTAACTGTTAAAGAAGAATGTGAAATTAACAGTTGGTCAAAATTAAAATAACTATCTAAATAATATATGCAGGGTGTGTTATAGTAAGTTATTGAAAATGTATTCCAAATGAGGACTAAGATTTTAAAACATTTACAAATACAAGCTAGATAAAACATATTTACAAATACACAGGACCATTTTGTTTTGTTTTTTTAAAATACAATGTTGTCTATACACAATTCCACTATGGTAGAGAGAGAGAGCGAGAGAGAGAGAGAGCGCACAGAAAACGTAGAATGAGATTCATGGACACTGGATTTGTAACTATTTACCAAAATCCAACCTTGTGCTTGGCTTGCAATCAGACATCCCATGCACAGACCTTAAATACTGTGTTTCACAACAAATTTATTTTCTCTTTTCAACAATCCACCTCTGCCTCTCAGCCTCATAGAATGAGGACTGCTGAAACTCTGCCCATGTCGTCTCTGCATTCATTCCCTGTGCCTGATACAGGGAGAGCACTTTAGAAGGACAGTAAATGTATTTGCCTGCCGCTCCAGGGAAACCAGTGTGGATATGAGGGCTATTGGGTCCTTGTTTTAGTGGCTGGTGGCAGAACCTGCACAGATGACCAGAAGGCCCTCTGCAGAGTATGCCTCAAAGACTTTCCTGGAGCAGTAGAAGTATTTAACATCACCAGCCTGCTAAAAGAAATGTACAGAGGAGCCATCACCCATGTAACCAGAATTTGGCTGACCACAAGCTAAACAGGATCTAATTTGTTTTTTTAGTGTCTTCTCAACTGCTGCCTGTGTCAGAGGTACGTCTTCAGGAACACCACTAGCAGGTGGATTGAACGGAGGGGGTGGTTGTATTGTTCCTGACCACATCTTTTCTTTGAGGTGTTGACTTCTCTTGCAAAGAAGGATTGTCTTTAATGCTTCTTGCCTCTTCAGATGAGCCCCGAAGTTAATCACCTGATGGGCCTCTCCTGAAGGACACGTTGATTCTCCCAGGGATTTTTTTTTTCTTCATGCTGATGGCCTGAATAGTACCCATAGATATAAACAATTAACATAAATAAATATATAAAAAGAATTTACTTAGTTATGCATAATGTTTTGTAAAGTAAAATTATGGTAACTGATTCTTTTAAAATAACTTGACAGGTTTCATATTAGAGTAAAAGATCAATGACCCAAAATTTAATTATACAACTATTGAAAAGATACACATCTACTCTAATATATTCTAACTTAATCTAACATAACTGTGTGATCTGCTCACTTGTTACCAAAAGACTTTATTTTACTGTGTGTTTGACTACTGAACAAACAACAGACACTGAACAGTAGACAATAGAAATTTCACTCGGCATACAAACGTATAATGATATTCCTGAATTGACACTACATATATAGTTTAAACCATTCAAATGATATTCATAATATACCGATGTTTCTTTTGAGTAAATAAGCAATTTTGTTATTTATAAGTCGCTTTGGTTAAAAGCGTCTGCTGAATGAATAAATGTAAATGTAAGTGTACAGTTCACTTTACCTGCCGCCTAAGAGCGCTTTTTTTTCTCAGGTAAAATGATGAATGTTAATCGCTGTCTGGGGAAAAAGAAAAACAAAAAGAGATGAAAGCCGAAAAAAATAAAGCCAATAAAGTATTAACTGGTTTACGCGGTAGCGGAGGCAATTCAAAATGTAGCTCTTCAAAAAGAAAAAAAAAAGAAAAATGAAAACACCAAGCTTCGGAACAGCGCCATGGAATCAACATGTGGCGAAAAATATATTGCATCCGTAGTGATAAGGACTACCCCTGAGAATTAACTGGAGAAGTTGAGCATAACTACTTTGTGCTCCGGGAAAGTTAAGCAGAACTACTTTCAGCTAACTACGCTGGCAGCGGTGGGATTTGAACCCACGCCCCCAAAGAGACTGGAGCCTAAACCCAGTGCCTTGGACCACTCAGCCACACTACCCCAGGCTGATGTGGTGGTAAACCCGTTTGTGGTAAGAAGGTGACCGGGTCATTCCACCGGACAACAGGAAATCTGGCATGGGCACGAAAAATCGGCTGTTGTGAGACTCAAGTGCCTTTCGCTTAACCGGCTCTGGCGGAGACATCTAACCATTTCCAGCTGAAGACAGAGCTAAGGCATGGTCTTTTGGACGCGATTCGTCTAGGCTTAAGACCCCATGGTCCACGGTCTCATCGGTAGTGTTTGCGGAAGAGCTCTTCTGCTATGACCTTACATCCCACTTACGGTGGTGCTTGAAAGTTTGTGAACCCCTTAGAACTTTCTATACATCTTCATTACCAGGACCTAAAACATCATAAGATTTTCACACAAGTATTAAAAGTAGATAAAGAGAACCTAATTAAAGAAACCAGACAAAAATATTACACATGGTCATTTATTTATTGATGAAAATGATCCAATATTGCATACCTGTGAGTGGCAAAGTATGTGAACCTTTGCTTTCAGTATCTGGTGTGACCTCGGTGTACAGCAACAACTGCAAACAAACGTTTCCGGTAACTGTTGACAGTCCTGCACGTTAGCTTGGAGGAATTTTAGCCCATCCCTCATTACAGTACAGGTTCATCTCTAGGATGTGGGTGGGTTTCCTCACATGAGCTGCTTGCTTCAGGTCCTTCCACAGCATTTCTATTGGATTAAGGTCAGGACCTTGACTTGGCCATTCCAAAACATTGACTTTATTCTTCTTTAACCATTCTTTGGTAGAACGACTTGTGTGCTTATGGTTGTTGTCTTGCTGCACGGCCCACTTTCTCTTGAGATCCAGTTTACGGACAGATGTCCTGACATTTTCTTTTAAAATTTGCTGGTATTATTCAGAATTCATTGTTCCATCAATGATGGCAAACCGTCCTGGCCCAGATGCAGCGAAACAGGCCCAAACTGTAATGCTACCACCACCATTTTTCAGAAATGGGATACGGGTCTTATGCTGGAATGCAGTGTTTTCCTTCCCCTAAACATAACCCTTCTCAATTAAACCAAAAAGTTCTAGTTTGGTCTCACCTGTCCACAAAACATTTTTTCGAGTAGCCTTGTGTCTTGTCCATGTGATCTTTAGCAAACTGCATGCAGGAAGCAATGTTCTTTATAGAAAGCAGTGGCTTTCTCCTTGCAATCCTGCCACGCACACCACTGTTGTTCAGTGTACTCATTATGGTGGACTCATGAACATTAACATTTGCCTATGCGAGAGAGGCCTTTAGTTGCTTAGAAGTTACCCTGGGATCCGTTGTGACCTCGTGGACAATTACATGTCTTGCTCTTGGAGTGATCTTTGTTAGTTGACCATGCCTGGGGAGCGTAACCATGCTCGTGAATTTCCTTCATTTGTACACAATCTGTCTGACTGTGGATTGGTGGAGTCCAAACACTTTAGAGATTTTTTTTTTTTTTTTTTGAACTTTTCCAGCCTGATGAGCCATCAACAACTCTTTTTCTGAGATTCCTCACCAAATTTCCTTTTTTCATACCACGATAGACTTCCACAAACATGTGTTGTGAACATCAGACTTTGATAGATCCCTGTTCTACAAATGAGACAGGGGTGCTCACTCACACCTGATTGTCATCCCGTTGATTGAAAACACCTGACCCTAATTTCCCCTTCAGACTAACTGCTCATGCAGGACGCCAACAATGTCTGCACCATGCACGCTTCCTTTACAGAATGCGCTTAAGCAAGGTCTTTACAAGAAAAATAGGATCCAAACCCACATGGGCTGTGCACAGCGGATTGGCAGTTCATCACCTTAACCTCTTGCTGACATAGCTCATGCATATGAAATTACATCCCAGTGTGTGAAGCAAAAAAGAGGTTTCGGTGCAGGTTCTTTGCCCCTCTCGTCTGGACTGCGGAATGCGTTTCTGCGTTGACGGACCTTCCAGAGATGCAAGAGCCTTACAGAAGCTGTGGCCAAAAAGCATTGAAATACAGCTCACGGTTGCCAAAACACATAGCCACAGTGCTAGCTTTCCACATTTCTCCACCCTCTCTAGTCCTAGCTCAAGGACCTGTACAAAGCTTCCCGTTTGTAGGCCTTGTAGGTGTGAGACAGACTTTGCTGGAAAGAGGAGGCAAAGTAACAAGTTTGCTACGAGGATGGGATTTGAACCCACGCGTACAGAGCACAACGGATTAGCAGTCCATCACCTTAACCTCTCGGCCACCTTATCCAAGGCGTGACGCTTTTAACGAAAACTATGCAAATGAGGGTTTAATGTTCGCTGACTAGATGACTGCTTCTCAAATAGATTTTATTCAAGTCTTGAGGTATGAGCTGTGCCGTCATATAAACTGAAGGGTGACGACGCGGCGAGACGGCCCAAAGGTCTCACAGAACGGGACAATTCCATAGTTGAGCCGTCGCAATGCAATCCAATCCTTGGGCGGCTAGGTACCGACTACCTATGGACTGCCCATCTCAGCGAGTTAAATTTCTTTGGAAAATGTAACTTTTACCCTTGACCCTGAGAAGGATTAAGCAGTATAGAAGATGATGGATGGAAATGTAACTTTTATCCTTACCTGAATATACACAACGACTGTGGAAAAGGGGGCATGAATTGGGACGTTCGTGAGGCAGCATGCT